>NC_079194.1:6447361-6559861 GCF_029499605.1 Hyla sarda
CTTATAGTCCCAGTATGTACGGGGTCTGTCCCTGGCTCAGGTGAACCGGTTATATTTGGGAGTCTGACGTGAGGACGGAGCTCAGGATTTTGGCCAAACATGATCCCATTCCTGTAACGTCTCCATAGAGACCCATTGTGGGGCCCTGCGCTGACGCACCTCGCCATCTCCATGGTTGACCGGTTACTTGCTGCATTCGCTGGCAGGACTGTGGGAGCGGGTGTGAGCGCCTCTTATTCCGGATTATATTTTGGCGGCGCGCCTGACCTCATCTGAACTGGTTTTTCACTAAAGCTTCATAATGTACAAAGAGCCGGTGATGTCAGCCTCATAGATCAAACGGCTACTTGGCAGCGGCACTGAGATTCTAGAGCATGTGTTATTAATCCCGTATAACAGGGTTTCCCAACCAGGGTGCCTCCAACTGTTGCAAAACTACAACTCCCAGCATGCTGGGAGTTGTAGTTTTGCAACAGCTGGAGGCACAATGGTTGGGAAACACTGCAGTAGAGCTCACTTAATATCTGTATATACAGTGTATATGACCCGTCACCAGCCACAGTTACGTCAATACATTTGCCTTTAATAGATCGATTAAGCCAAAACTAGTAATTATGGATCCTGACTGGTTATTGAAACATTGGGGTATCCTACAGCAATGTATGAAGGATTGAACATGCTCGCGCACAGAAAAAAATTCCCATTCCAACATGTTTCCCACCTCCTAAAGATGGCTGGTTCATCAGGGGACAAAAGACAGGATAATGTGAAACTTAAACTACATAAAAACAGATGGTATAACAGTGATATAAACAATAACCGTGCGCAGAGAGTCAACACCTAGGCCCAAGATAACTCCCTCCATCTCCTCTGATACCCCCAGATGAAAGCTTAGGCACAAGACAGAGGGGCCACTTGTTGTTGACACTCTGTGCATGGTTATTGTCTTTATATCACTCTATTATACTATATCTGTTGTTTCTGTGTTGTATGGGCTTTACATTATCCTTCCCCCCCCCCCCCCCCCTCCCCCCGATGCACCCTGTATCTTAAGGAGGGGTGGTGGAAACATGTTGGGACAGGAATAGTGTTTTTTTTTTTTTTTGTGTTCCATGCAGCACTGCTGTGAGCCTGGTCCCGTTGTGTGCTGCCACTCATCGCAGTCTCCTCTCCTACTCTTTTTGTGTCCCCGCAGCGTGTTCCACCCTCGCCGTTGCACAGCTGGATTCTGTGATCATCGCTCCGCCTCCTCTGGGAGATGGCGTCACCCTCACCCTGGAGCACCTGCAGCCGTACTGGAGGGAGCTGGAGCGCCTTGTGCAGGAGGGAAAAGTCATTGCCATCGGGACGTCTGATCTGGATAAACCTCTTCTGGAGCAGCTTTACCTCTGGGCACAGGTGAGGCAGCCGCTGCCAGACACGGAGTGCATCAACCAGACCAGTGATTCCCAACCAGTGTGCTTCCAGCTGTTGCAAAACTACAACTCCCAGCATGCCCGGACAGCCAAGAGGGCCACAGTTTGGAGATCACTGTTGTAGTGCCATCCTCAGTCTAAGTGTTTCCCAATCTGGGTGCCTCCAGCTGTTGCAAAACTACAACTCCCAGCAGACCCAAACAGCCAATGGCTACTGCTGGAAGAACTCTGGTTGGGAAACGCTTGTATAAGGAAGCATAATGCAACGTCTCTATATTGTCTCAGCTTTACTTTGTTACTGTTTTCAACATCTCTGCTTGCAGGCAGTGAGTGAGAACATCTGAAAACCTTCACCCCGTCCCACTCACAAAGCTGCAGGCATCCCGATAAGGGAGAGACCACGTCACAGGTGGACATGGGCAGCTTTGTGCTCAACCACTGCTTGCTGTCAGTGAATGGAAATGTTAATTATGGCCAAAAAAAGTTGTGTAACTTCCTGTTACATTTTTACTGGATGTTACATGGTGATATTGTGTCCTAATTTATATTGGAGAAAAGTTTCAATTGGCTTAATCTGAACCGTGTCTGTGGTGAAATCTGCAGGTGAAGCCGAGCAGTAACCAGGTGAATCTGGCGTCGTGCTGCATCATGCCCCCGGACCTGACCGCCTTCGCCAAGGAATTCGATATTCAGTTATTGACGCACAGCGATTCCAAAGGTGAGCAAAATGGATAGTGCGTGTGTTACATTTATATTTTTATTTTACAACTTTTTCTGCATATTTATCTCTTATGAATATATGAAGAATTCTATACAAAAAAAATTAAATAAAAAATATATGCTTTTATACATTTTTGTATATAATTTTTCATATATTTATAGGAAATAAATACGCAGAAAAAGTTAATATAAAAAAATACATAATTTTTTTGTTGTTTACAGTGCAGTGTTTCAGTCTTGGCACACACCTTTGTCAGGCATTGCATAGGCAGAAACATGAATTTTATTGATTTTTCATTGGGATTTTTTTTTTTTTTTTTTTTTAACTTGTAAAAATATTATTTCTTTCCTTTAAAGTGCCAGTGCCCATTTAAATTCCTTGACCTCACATAGTGCTTTGTTACCTCTGTCCTCTTTGCGAAAGTAAAAAACAGGAAACCAGAAAATACTCGCTGTCGACTTGTAATGACCAAATCGGATACTGAGAATCTCATGTTAAGGGGAAGTAAGATGCAGAAACTCAGGGAGCACACAGTGGGGAGGGGGGGGGGGGGAGGGCAGGGGGCGAGGCAGGGAGCGCACAGTGGGGAGGGGGGGGGGGGGAGGGCAGGGGGCGAGGCAGGGAGCGCACAGTGGGGAGGGGGGGGGGAGGGCAGGGGGCGAGGCAGGGAGCGCACAGTGGGGAGGGGGGGGGAGGGCAGGGGGCGAGGCAGGGAGCGCACAGTGGGGAGGGGGGGGGAGGGCAGGGGGCGAGGCAGGGAGCGCACAGTGGGGAGGGGGGGGAGGGCAGGGGGCGAGGCAGGGAGCGCACAGTGGGGAGGGGGGGGAGGGCAGGGGGCGAGGCAGGGAGCGCACAGTGGGGAGGGGGGGAGGGCAGGGGGCGAGGCAGGGAGCGCACAGTGGGGAGGGCAGGGGGCGAGGCAGGGAGCGCACAGTGGGGAGGGGGGGGGAGGGCAGGGGGCGAGGCAGGAGGCGCACAGTGGGGAGGGGGGGGAGGGCAGGGGGCGAGGCAGGAGGCGCACAGTGGGGAGGGGGGGGGGCGGGCAGGGGGCGAGGCAGGAGGCGCACAGTGGGGAGGGGGGGGGAGGGCAGGGGGCGAGGCAGGGAGCGCACAGTGGGGGGGGGGAGGGCAGGGGGCGAGGCAGGGAGCGCACAGTGAGTAGGGGCGCCATCCTCATGACGGGCAGATGTTGCAGGGACATGTATCGAATGTTCTCCGTTTCTTTCCTCTATGGAAATTATCTTATTGCTTCTTTTGTTTTTATCTTTTGCGCAGAAATCTTATCTGAAGAAAAGTTCCAAGAATTTCTCGGTGAAGGGATCCAAGGCGCCCGGGTGGATGGATGGAGCCCGCAATGGATCCTACGATATTCTGTCATCGTGAAAACGCGCGGAATTATAAAATCAAAAGGCTACATCGTAGAAGCCAAGAGGAAAGCTCCGCACTAACCCCCCGGGGCCCCAACCGCTGACCACCACCCCCACCGGGGCCCGAACCGCTGACCCTTACCAGACACACAGATGGTGCAAAAAAATATATGACCAAAATGACCCTGGCGATTCCTGCAGCCGCCATCTTGTTTACAGACTGGAAACTGTGGCTCAGGGAGAGAAGCCGAGGAGCCAAACCCTGTAAATCTGCCCCCGAAACGTCGCTCTACTTGGCTCCGCGGAAACGGCACAAACAGGCGGCGCATTGTTCTGTGGTTATGGAATCTCCGCTATCGGGTGACGGTTCTGTCATTTATGGATCTTAGGGCCTTGAATTACAATGTTACTGCAGTAATAGTCACTGTTCTTTATTTTGCACTACTACTCCCAGCATGCCCACACAGCCAACAGCTGTCCAGGCATACTGGGAGTTGTAGTTTTGCAATCGCTGGAGGTCCACAATTTGGAGACCACTGTTGCAAGACCATCGCCTCCGCTCAGTCTAATGCAGTGTTTCCCAACCAGGGCGCCTCCAGCTATTTCAAACTACAACTCCCAGCATGCCTGAACGGTTGTTGGCTGTGTGGGCATGCTGGGTCTTGTAGTTTTACAATCGCTGAAGGTCCAACAGTTTGGAGACCACTGTTGTAGGAACATCCGCACCCCTCAGTCTAATACAGTGTTTGCTAACCAGCGTGCCTCCAACCGTTGCAAAACTACAACTCCCAGCATGTCCAGACAGCCTTTGACAGTCGAATGCAGTTTTTCCACAACCCAGGTGCCTCCAGCTGTTGCAAAACTATAACTTCCAACTTTTGCCCGTAATTAACGTTTCCATTCACTGATGGCAAGCGGTGATTGAACAGAATGCTGCCCATTATGTTTCCTTATAAAGTGTTTCCCAACCAGGGTTCCTCCAGTAGTAGCTGTTGGCTGTTCGGGCAGGCTGGGGGTTGTGGTGTTGCAACAGCTGGAGGCACCCTGAGTGGGGAAACACTGCCTCGGACTGAGGGGTGGGGATGGCCCTACAACAGTGACCTTCAAACTGTGGCCCTCTGGCGATTGCAAAACTACAACTCCCAGCATGCCCGGACAGCCGAAGGCTGTCCGGGCATGCTGGGTGTTGTAGTTTTGCAACAGCTGGAGACACTCTGAGAAACACTGTTAGTTCAGTTTTTTTCCGTTCATAAATGTGACCCGGCTCCAGGTAGACCGTGCCGGCGCCGTATACTGATTACGGATTATATGGTTCTTATCTTGGCGCTAAGGTCATCATAGTAACGTTATAAACCCCAGATACTTCCCGCTGCTGACAAATTTTTTTTTTTTTTTACGTTTTTGTTCTTTGATATCTCAAGAACGAGTTTGTTTTATTTCACACGTGATGGAAATTTTCTGGAGCAAAACCCACTTTTGCGTTGCGCAATAATTTTTTTTCTTACATATTTCACCCCTTTGCCGCATAAAAAAAAAAAATTTAAAAAAAATTTGGAAAATTTTGCTACAGAATCGAACCACCGCAGCGTGCACATATTTCCAGACTGTGGATTCTGCCTGCGCAAATCTGCAAGTTAAAAAAAAAGTGACAATTTGTCCTGTGAGAATTAAGTCTTAAAGGGGTACTACACTGGAAAATATTATTATTTATTATTATAAATTATAATTTTTTTAATCAACTGGTGCCAGAAAGTTAAACAGATTTGTAAATTACTTCTATATAAAAAAAAAAAAAAAAAATCTTAATCCTTCCAGTACTTATCAGCTGCTGTATGCTCCACAGGAAGTTATTTTCTTTTCAAATTTATTTTCTGTCTGAGCACAGTGCTCTCTGCTGCCACCTCTGTCCATGTCAGGAACTGTCCACAGCAGGAGAGGTTTTCTATGGGCATTTGATCCTTCTCTGGACAGAGGTGGCAGCAGAGAGCACTGTGGTCAGACTGGAAATAACTACACAACTTCCTGTGGAGCATACAGCAGCTAATAAGTACTAGAAGGGTAAAGATTTTTTTTAATAGAAGTGATTTACAAATCTGTTTTAACTTTCTGGCACCAGTTGATAAAAAAAAAAATATATAAATTCCCACCGGAGTACCCCTTTAAAGCGTACCTGTCACTTAAAAAAAAAAAAAAAAAGTGTCCTAGCAACATGTCAAAAGTTTAGATCATTGGGGGGCGGGCCTGAATGTTCAGACCTCCATCGATCAGAACGAGTCGGGGGAAGACGTCGCGGCCGCGCGTTCTGTCACGTGATCAAGCCGCGCTCCATAGACTTGTATTGAGGGTGCGTGATCATGTGACACTGACCTGGGAGAGAACGTGGACTTCTCCCGGCTGGTTCTCCTGATCGGTGAAGGTCGGATCGTCGTCTTTGTAAATTACGTTTTTTTTGGGCGGGTTTTTTCCGCCGTTTGTACGAAATATGGACCCCCCCCCCCAAAAAAAATTTGGTGTTGACTACAATATACATCAGGGTATGTGCGACCGTACTGTGATGTCATCAGACCTTTTGCGGTGCACTGTAGGATGATGTAATTTACCGAAGTGGCTTTCTACCCGCTCTTCCCGTACACGTGCATGCTCATGTTGGCTGAGCGTGCACGTGTTCTTTATAGCTGTTTACTCAGCTTTACGCAGAAGAGCGGTCCCAGGTTAACCCTTGTCCGTACCGTTTGCAATAAGTGACTTTAGTGTCGCTCTCCGATGTTCAATATGTAACTCGATAACCCGCGGGATTTTTTTGGCGGCAGACGTGGACCTTGGCACCGCGCTCCGTATTATTGCACAAGGGACCAGTTATGTTTATCTAACGCAACTTTACTTTTATTTCTCCTATTTCAACATCCACTTTCTATAGCTATTGCAAAACTACAACTCCCAACATGCCCTGACAGCCGAAGTGGTGGGAGTTGTAGTTTTGCAACAGCTGGAGCGCCACAAGGTTGGGGACCACTGAAATTATTCTATTGCAGTGCCCCCCAATCTGTGGTTCGCCGGCTGTTGCAAAACTACAACTCCCAGCATGCAAGTAGTTTTGCAGCGTTTTTTAGTTTTTTTTTTTTTTTTTTTTTTTTTTCATGGCTGCGGCAACTCTCAGCAGGACCAGACAGTTTTTGGCTTGCTGGGAGTTGTAGTTTTTGCAGCAGCTGGAGGGCCACAATAATAGTTGCAGTATTCAGTTGCTAAACTACAACTCCCAGCATGCCCAGACAGTTGGGAGTTGTAGATTTGCAACAACGGGAGAGGCACAGGATTCTGAAGCTGTTGTAAAACGACAACTCCCAACTCTCTGGGCATGCTGGGAGTTGTAGTGTTGCAACCGAATACTGCAACTATTATTGTGGCCCTCCAGCGGTTGTAAAAACTACAACTCCCAGCATGCCCTGACAGTCTGTCTAAAAAGTTATTCAACAGTTTTCTGTCATGGCTGCTGCAACTCTTGGCGAGACCGGACAGACAGCCCTGGGCTTGCTGGGAGTTGTAGTTTTGCAACAGCTGGAGGGCCACAATAATAGTTGCAGTATTCAGTTGCAAAACTACAACTCCCAGCATGCCCAGACAGTTGGGAGTTGTAGGTTGCAATAAGTGGAGAAACAAAGGTTCTGGAAGACCGTACGGGATAGTATAAAGCACAGCGGGGGAGGGGTGGAGTAGCTGCGGAAAGTATCTGGGCCCCCGGATTTTCTCCTCTGGACTCTTTAAACCTCCTTTTATTAAATTCGGTTTTTGGCAGAAGGTGAAGGGGGGGGGGGGGAAATAATCTTCTGTAATCTCCCAGACACGGTGGGGGGCGAAACGTGTGCGGCTGCAGGGATCAGATACGGGATTTTTGGAAATAGTTTCCCAAGCAAAACTACAACTCCCAGCATGCCCGGACAGCCAAAGGCTACAATTGGAGGCACCCAGGTTGGGAAACGCTGCTTTAGACTGTCAAATGCTGTCGGGCATGCTGGGAGTTGTAGTTTTGCAACTTCAGTTGAGCCAACAGTTGGGTGTTATGCCATTAGAGCAGCGTTTCCCAACCAGGGCGCCTCCAGCTGTTGCAAAAGTATAACTCTGAAGGCTGTCAGGGCATGCTGGGAGTTGAAGCTTTGCAACAGCTGGAGGTACCTTGGTTGGGAAACACTGTTCTAATGAAATATCACCCAACAATACAACTCCCAGCATGCTCGGACAGCCTTTCATATTTTCTTAAGTAGTGTTTCCCAATCGGGGTGCCTCCAGCTGTTGCAAAACTACGACTCCCAGCATGCCCAGACAGCCAAAGGCTACAACTGGAGGCACCCCAGTCGGGAAACACTGCCTTAGACCATGTCAAAGGCTGTCTAGCCATGCTGGGAGTTGTAGTTTTGCAACAGCTGGAGGCACCCTGCTTGGGGAAAGCATTGCAGTAGAGGCCGGAGCATTCTGTATATAGGGCTGTGCAAGGGTTTTAGATGTATAGACTTTCTTATTTCTGTATCTTAAGGGTTAATGATCTTGGCAATAATGTTACACAGTGGAGAATGTGGAAATAAGTGTTTCCCAATCAGGGTGACTCCAGCTGTTGCAAAACTACAACACCCAGCATGCCCGGACAGCCAACGGCTGTCCGGGCATGCTGGGAGTTGTAGTTTTGCAACAGCTGGAGTCACCCTGATTGGGAAATACTACATAAGACAATTTGAAAGGCTGTCTGGGCATGCTGGGAGTTGTAGTTTTGCAACACATTACTTTAGAGCAGTGTTTTCCCAACTAGGGTGCCTCCAGCTGTTGCAAATCTACAACTCCCAGTATCTTCTATTCCGGATTTATGACCACTGCGATGCTTTTCCACCATGTTGGTTGATGTGATGCGTAGATTCTAGATCAGGGTTTTGGCTTTTTACGTGTTTTTTTGAATTTTGCTAATACGTAAAGTCTATGAATATATTGTTTATTTGTATATACGTTTTTTGCAGATCTTATGTAATAAGGGTTTGTATAGCGAAGCTTTATACGTAGTATCTGGCGCAGCCTCCAGGTGGTTTCTGTAGATCGGAGGCGTCTGGTTTGTTGATCACGCTGCTCGTCCTGCTGTTTTTAGATGAATCTATAGTGGATGATCCCCTCTGGTGATCGTGCACGGTGTAAATCCTATGTGCTTTGTCATGAGATTCATATCCTAAAGGGGTATTCTGTCTGATGGTATCACATGATTGTCAGGGTACTACCTACAGTGGTCCAAAGAAAGGTGTTGCTGCGGAGCTGAATGGGTGCTGCGGAGCTGAATGGGTGCTGCGTAGCTGAATGGGTGCTGCGGCGCTATACAGTTTTTTTTTGTTTTTTTTTTTTCCTCCAGAGCTGCGCTCCCTGGAAAATACCAAGGAACTACAGCACGGCCATTCACTATATTTGATCCGTGGTTCCCAGGACTGTGCAGGGGCTGCAGCACTGAGTCAGCTCTGGGACCCCCAGTGATCGGACCACCACCTATCATAGTGATGACGTAATATGTAATGTGCTTTATAAGAGGGGAGGATGACTTCTATACAGGGCCCCATCACCGCACATATAACCAGAGATTTATGGGTCTGTACAGTGTGTAGCATCCGGCTGGAAAGGACAGTGGTGAGGGCTGCGCTGCCATCTGCTGGCGATCCTGATTGGATGACATCATGTGACTGACAGGTGTCCCTGACTCTCCCCCGGTGTCCTCTCCAGCTGGTTTTGTCTCTGTAAACTGTTGTATGTGACTCGTTACGTTTCATTCCTGTCCACGTGGTGATCATGTGATGTAACCAAAAGACCGCAGTGCACGTGTCTGTATGGGGTTTGGACCTTTCTTTTCATATACATTAGGTATAAGCCCCTGTATACTCTGCTGGTACCTGTGTCTGTACCTCTGGTGATATATAATGGGCGAGATTTATCAAAACCCGTGTAGAGGAAGAGCGGTGCAGTTGCCCATAGCAACCAATCAGTAATTCCCGCTCTATAGGATTATACACTAACCTGGATCTCGTGCCGTCACACAAGCTCAGTGGCCTGTGGTTCTAAAAGTGTTTGTAACACTACAACTCCCAGCATGCCTGGAGAGCCTCAGGCTGGAGATGATGCGGTAGCTGCTTATTTTATGTCTCTGATTTTGTTGGATTTGCTACAATGTTTAATTTTCCTGTTACTTGAAATAAACTGATGCTGGAGAATTCTTCTGTGTATTGTCTTCTGTATATGTCACCCGACATCTGTATATACGGTACACGTCAACCGACATCTGTATATACGGTACACGTCGCCCGACATCTGTATATACGGTACACGTCGCCCGACATTTGTATATACGGTACACGTCGCCCGACATCTGTATATACGGTACACGTCACCCGACATCTGTATATACGGTACACGTCACCCGACATCTGTATATACGGTACACGTCACCCGACATCTGTATATACGGTACACGTCGCCCGACATCTGTATATACGGTACACGTCGCCCGACATCTGTATATACGGTACACGTCGCCCGACATCTGTATATACGGTACACGTCGCCCGACATCTGTATATACGGTACACGTCGCCCGACATCTGTATATACGGTACACGTCGCCCGACATCTGTGTATACGGTACACGTCACCCGACATCTGTGTATACGGTACACGTCACCCGACATCTGTGTATACGGTACACGTCACCCGACATCTGTGTATACGGTACACGTCACCCGACATCTGTGTATACGGTACACGTCACCCGACATCTGTGTATACGGTACACGTCACCCGACATCTGTGTATACGGTACACGTCGCCCGACATCTGTGTATACGGTACACGTCGCCCGACATCTGTGTATACGGTACACGTCGCCCGACATCTGTGTATACGGTACACGTCGCCCGACATCTGTGTATACGGTACACGTCGCCCGACATCTGTGTATACGGTACACGTCGCCCGACATCTGTGTATACGGTACACGTCGCCCGACATCTGTGTATACGGTACACGTCGCCCGACATCTGTGTATACGGTACACGTCGCCCGACATCTGTGTATACGGTACACGTCGCCCGACATCTGTGTATACGGTACACGTCGCCCGACATCTGTGTATACGGTACACGTCGCCCGACATCTGTGTATACGGTACACGTCACCCGACATCTGTGTATACGGTACACGTCACCCGACATCTGTGTATACGGTACACGTCGCCCGACAGCTGTGTATACGGTACACGTCGCCCGACAGCTGTGTGTATACGGTACACGTCGCCCCACAGCTGTGTGTATACGGTACACGTCGCCCCACAACTGTGTGTATACGGTACACGTCGCCCCACAACTGTGTGTATACGGTACACGTCGCCCCACAACTGTGTGTATATACACGGTACACGTCGCCCCACAACTGTGTGTATATACACGGTACACGTCGCCCCACAGCTGTGTGTATATACACGGTACACGTCGCCCCACAGCTGTGTGTATATACACGGTACACGTCGCCCCACAGCTGTGTGTATATACACGGTACACGTCGCCCCACAGCTGTGTATATATATATACACGGTACACGTCGCCCCACAGCTGTGTATATATATATATACACGGTACACGTCGCCCCACAGCTGTGTATATATATACACGGTACACGTCGCCCCACAGCTGTGTATATATATATATATACACGGTACACGTCGCCCCACAGCTGTGTATATATATATATATACACGGTACACGTCGCCCCACAGCTGTGTATATATACACGGTACACGTCGCCCCACAGCTGTGTATATATACACGGTACACGTCGCCCCACAGCTGTGTATATATACACGGTACACGTCGCCCCACAGCTGTGTATATATACACGGTACACGTCGCCCCACAGCTGTGTATATATACACGGTACACGTCGCCCCACAGCTGTGTATATATACACGGTACACGTCGCCCCACAGCTGTGTATATATACACGGTACACGTCGCCCCACAGCTGTGTATATATACACGGTATATATGATCTGTCGTCATCCACTATACTTGTAGGTTTTAGCTTTTGCTAAACTGAAAAAAATACAGTTATAGAATTGTTGATTTTTTTTTTTCTTTCATCGCCGAAACATAAGTGATTGTAAAGTCTCATCTGCGCCGAACAAAAAACAGTGGAGAAAAGAACAGGTGAGTGCAGCTCACGATGAATTGGCCGAGGTAGATTATGGTTCGGCACCAAAGAAAAACCATAAATCTCCGGCAAATATCAAATAAACCGATACATGATGGAGGAGATTTACCAAAACCCGTCCAGAGGGAAAGATGCTGAGTTGCCCATAGCAACCAATCAGATCGCTTCTTTCATTATTCAGAGGCCTTTTCAAAAGTGAAAGAAGCGATCTGATTGGTTGCTATGGGCAACTCGGCAACTTTTCCTCTGCACAGGTTTTGATAAATCTTCCCCAAAGGGGGAGATTTATCAAAATGTGTGCGGAGGAAAAGTTGCCCATAGCAACCAATCAGATCGCTGCTTTCACTTTTGAAAAGGCCTCTGAATAATGAAAGAAGCGATCTGATTGGTTGCTATGGGCGACTCAGCAGCTTTCACCCTGGACGGGTTTTGATAAATCTCCCCCAATGTGTATTAATAAACCGCGCTTCAAATATATGATGAATAATTGTAATTTATTAAAACGATATTATGTATTACAAATGCTTATAAAATGATACAATAATGTCACACCACTGCAGAGATTGGCCCTCATTTACTATTCTAACCCGACTTCTTTTGTCGTTTTTTTTGGCGCATCTTTGTCTGCGACATGTAGCAGACATCGTGCGACACGATGCGACATTTTTTCCCAACGGACCCGATGTGGATTCTCCCAAACCCGAAAAAGGGGCGTAACCCGACATTTCTGAGCTTTCCCACGTATTTATAAAGGTTTCCAACCCGAATTTGTTGAATTGTTGTGGATTTTTTCCCGACAACTCAGAGGAGCTGGAAACCAAAACCAACAAAACCCAGTGCGACAAACAGGACGCGACATAATAATAAATACCGGGGAAAAAAGCAGTCGGGTAAGAAAGCAACATAGACTTACAACCCGATTATCTAAGTAAATGAAGTAAATGAGGGCCATTTTGTTTCATTAATCCGCCATTCGTTAATTTAGAATGTCAAAAATCTCAGTCCGCAAAAATGCAGCCTGGGCGTCAGAAGCCGAGTCCATGTAATACCCACCTAATAAATGATTGAATATTTACAGCCAACATGGTGATTGTGAAAGTCACTTCCTCCGAAGGAACACGGGTGGTGGCAAGTGGAGGTCTGTTAGCGCTGTAGGTGAGCGCGGGCGTGTGCTACTGTAGGTGAGCGCTGTAGGTGAGCGCGGGCGTGCGCTGCTGGTCTGTCTGCCGCGTGATGATGTAGGAGACAGATCCCCCTATGTCCGGATTTCGTGGAGTTCCCTGACATCAGAGGCCGTGGGCTGGAGAGGTGGAGGCTGCTGATGTTGTAGACCAGGGGTACTCAACTACTCTTAGTAGGGGTCCGCTTTTCCAGGTCTGCCATCCGGTGAACGTCCGAGCTAAACGCTATGACCTGGTTCACACCTAGCGGCCGCAGTGCCATGCCAGAAATAGGTGCTGCTTGTTGTAGAACATAATTAGAACTTACTGTGCCCCTGAATATATAACTGCCACACACTGTGCCCCTGAATATATAACTGCCACACACTGTGCCCCTGGATATATAACTGTCACACACTGTGCCCCTGAATATATAACTGCCACACACTGTGCCCCTGAATATATAACTGCCACACACTGTGCCCCTGAATATATAACTGCCACATACTGTGCCCCTGAATATATAACTGTCACACACTGTGCCCCTGAATATATAACTACCACATACTGTGCCCCTGAATATATAACTGTCACACACTGTGCCCCTGAATATATAACTGTCACACACTGTGCCCCTGAATATATAACTGCCACACACTGTGCCCCTGAATATATAACTGCCACACACTGTGCCCCTGAATATATAACTGCCACACACTGTGCCCCTGAATATATAACTGCCACACACTGTGCCCCTGAATATATAACTGCCACACACTGTGCCCCTGAATATATAACTACCACACACTGTGCCCCTGAATATATAACTGTCGCACTGTGCCCCTGAATATATAACTGCCACACTGTGCCCCTGAATATATAACTGCCACACACTGTGCCCCTGAATATATAACTGCCACACACTGTGCCCCTGAATATATAACTACCACACACTGTGCCCCTGGTATAATACTGTCACACACTGTGCCCCTGAATATATAACTGCCACACACTGTGCCCCTGGATTTAACTGCCACACACTGTGCCCCTGAATATATAACTGCCACACACTGTGCCCCCTGAAAATATAACTGCCACACACTGTGCCCCCTGAATATATAACTGCCACACACTGTGCCCCCTGAATATATAACTGCCACACACTGTGCCCCCTGAATATATAACTGCCACACACTGTGCCCCCTGAATATATAACTGCCACACACTGTGCCCGTGGATCTATAACTGCCACACACTGTGCCCCTGGATCTATAACTGCCACACACTGTGCCCCTGGATCTATAACTGCCACACACTGTGCCCCCGGATCTATAACTGCCACACACTGTGCCCCTGGATCTATAACTGCCACACACTGTGCCCCTGGATCTATAACTGCCACATACTGTGCCCCTGGATCTATAACTGCCACACACTGCCCTTGAACACAATACTGCCACACGCTGTGCCCCTGGAATAATACTGCCACACGCTGTGCCCCTGAATATATAACTGCCAACACTGAGCCCCTGAGTATATAACTGCCACACACTGCCCCTGAATATATAACTGTCACACACTGTGCCCCTGGTATGATTACTGTCACACACTGTGCCCCTGAATATATAACTGTCACACACTGTGCCCCTGAGTATAATACTGCCACACACTGTGCCCCTGAGTATAATGTGGCCTCACACTGTTCCCCTGAGTGTAATGCTGCCTCACGCTGTGCCCATGAGTGTAATGCGGCCTCACGCTGTTCCCCTGAGTGTAATGCTGCCTCACACTGTGCCCCTGAGTATAATGCTGCCTCACACTGTGCCCCTGAGTATAATGCTGCCTCACACTGTTCCCGAGTATAATGCTGCCTCACACTGTTCCCCTGAGTATAATGCGGCCTCACACTGTGCCCCTGAGTGTAATGCCGCCTCACACTGTGCCCCTGGGTATAATGCTGCCTCACACTGTTCCCCTGAGTATAATACTGCCTCACACTGTTCCCCTGAGTGTAATGCTGCCTCACACTGTTCCCCTGAGTATAATGCGGCCTCACACTGTGCCCCTGAGTATAATGCGGCCTCACACTGTTCCCGAGTATAATGCTGCCTCACACTGTTCCCCTGAGTGTAATGCTGCCTCACACTGTGCCCCTGAGTGTAATGCTGCCTCACACTGTGCCCCTGAGTGTAATGCGGCCTCACACTGTTCCCGAGTATAATGCTGCCTCACACTGTGCCCCTGAGTATAATGCTGCCTCACACTGTGCCCGAGTATAATGCTGCCTCACACTGTGCCCCTGAGTATAATGCTGCCTCACACTGTGCCCCTGAGTATAATGCTGCCTCACACTGTGCCCCTGAGTATAATGCTGCCTCACACTGTGCCCCTGAGTATAATGCTGCCTCACACTGTGCCCCTGAGTATAATGCGGCCTCACACTGTTCCCGAGTATAATGCTGCCTCACACTGTTCCCGAGTGTAATGCTGCCTCACACTGTTCCCCTGAGTGTAATGCTGCCTCACACTGTTCCCCTGAGTGTAATGCTGCCTCACACTGTGCCCCTGAGTATAATGCTGCCTCACACTGTTCCCGAGTATAATGCTGCCTCACACTGTTCCCCTGAGTATAATGCGGCCTCACACTGTGCCCCTGAGTGTAATGTGGCCTCACACTGTGCCCCTGAGTGTAATGCCGCCTCACACTGTGCCCCTGAGTGTAATGCCGCCTCACACTGTTCCCCTGAGTATAATGCCGCCTCACACTGTTCCCGAGTATAATGCCGCCTCACACGGTTCCCCTGAGTGTAATGCCGCCTCACACTGTGCCCCTGAGTATAATGTCGCCTCACACTGTGCCCCTGAGTATAATGCTGCCTCACACTGTGCCCCTGAGTATAATGCTGCCTCACACTGTGCCCCTGAGTATAATGCTGCCTCACACTGTGCCCCTGAGTATAATGCTGCCTCACACTGTGCCCCTGAGTATAATGCTGCCTCACACTGTGCCCCTGAGTATAATGCTGCCTCACACTGTTCCCCTGAGTATAATGCGGCCTCACACTGTGCCCCTGAGTATAATGCGGCCTCACACTGTGCCCCTGAGTA
This sequence comes from Hyla sarda, assembly GCF_029499605.1. Classification (NCBI taxonomy): domain Eukaryota; kingdom Metazoa; phylum Chordata; class Amphibia; order Anura; family Hylidae; genus Hyla; species Hyla sarda. The sequence continues at coordinate 6,463,350 of NC_079194.1, forward strand.
TAATGCGGCCTCACACTGTGCCCCTGAGTATAATGCGGCCTCACACTGTGCCCCTGAGTATAATGCTGCCTCACACTGTGCCCGAGTATAATGCTGCCTCACACTGTGCTCCTGAGTATAATGCTGCCTCACACTGTGCCCCTGAGTATAATGCTGCCTCACACTGTGCCCCTGAGTATAATGCTGCCTCACACTGTGCCCCTGAGTATAATGCGGCCTCACACTGTGCCCCTGAGTATAATGCGGCCTCACACTGTGCCCGAGTATTATGCGGCCTCACACTGTGCCCCTGAGTATAATGCGGCCTCACACTGTGCCCCTGAGTATAATGCGGCCTCACACTGTGCCCCTGAGTATAATGCTGCCTCACACTGTGCCCCTGAGTATAATGCTGCCTCACACTGTGCCCCTGAGTATAATGCTGCCTCACACTGTGCCCCTGAGTATAATGCTGCCTCACACTGTGCCCCTGAGTATAATGCGGCCTCACACTGTGCCCCTGAGTATAATGCGGCCTCACACTGTGCCCCTGAGTATAATGCGGCCTCACACTGTTCCCCTGAGTATAATGCGGCCTCACACTGTGCCCCTGAGTATTATGCGGCCTCACACTGTGCCCGAGTATAATGCGGCCTCACACTGTGCCCCTGAGTATAATGCTGCCTCACACTGTGCCCCTGAGTATAATGCTGCCTCACACTGTGCCCCTGATTAAAATGCTGCCTCACACTGTGCCCCTGAGTATAATGCTGCCTCACACTGTGCCCCTGAGTATAATACTGCCTCACACTGTGCCCCTGAGTGTAATGCGGCCTCACACTGTGCCCCTGAGTGTAATGCGGCCTCACACTGTGCCCCTGAGTGTAATGCGGCCTCACACTGTGCCCCTGAGTGTAATGCGGCCTCACACTGTGCCCCTGAGTGTAATGCGGCCTCACACTGTGCCCCTGAGTGTAATGCGGCCTCACACTGTGCCCCTGAGTGTAATGCGGCCTCACACTGTGCCTCTGAGTGTAATGCCGCCTCACACTGTGCCCCTGAGTGTAATGCCGCCTCACACTGTGCCCCTGAGTATAATGCCGCCTCACACTGTGCCCCTGAGTATAATGCCGCCTCACACTGTGCCCCTGGGTAGAACACTACCACATGCTGTGCCCTGAAGCGAATTATACCTCTGTGTCCCTAAAAACAATGAAGGAGGTCCCCCCCATATGAACTCTCCAGCTGTTGCAAAACTAAAACTGCAGACAGAAGAGCATGATGGGAACTGTAGATTTGAAACCACTGTAGAGATAAAGGTTGTTTTTTTACAGTGGGTGTCGCAGAAGTCAGACACCCATTAAAATAAAATAGGCTGCATACTCTAAAACCACCTTGGTTTAAGTGGCCCTCCAGATGTTGCAAAGCCTCAGGCATTATGGGAGTTGTAGTTTTGTAACAGATGGACAGCCACAGATTGGGGTACAGCGTCACCCATCATCACTGCAGAAATTACAAGTGACTCCAGCTCTGATGGGACGGTCAGGAAAACACAATTATATCAGTGGCTACAGCTCTAATGGGACAGTCAGGAGAATACACAATGATATCAGTGACTACAGCTCTGATGGGACAGTCAGGAGAAAACACAATGATATCAGTGACTACAGCTCTGATGGGACAGTCAGGAGAATACACATTTGTATAATGACTCACAGGAGACGTCTTCTCTGTTGTCTTTACTTTTCTTCTTCCTCTGGTTCTTGTCTTCTTTCAGCTCCATCTTCTCTGCAGAGTCTGACACCCGCACATCATTGGTTAATTTGTCAGTAGATCCTCATCCTCTGTATAAAGACAATAATCATTATAACCCCATGACCCCTAAAATAATACTGCCAGATACTGTTTCCTCTGTTTGTCAGAATACCACCCCTGTACTCCCCGCCCCCCCATTTTCCCCACCTCCTTTAGACCCCTAAGGGCTTCTTCATACTGTGGACATTTAGTCGGTGGAATGTCCGCTTGCTGCAGGCACCACCGAAGCAATTGGCAGTAGGACTGCACGGATGGGCGCCATCTCCATAGATGACAATGCAGTCCGGTGAAATTCCCCCATCAGAATGGACGTCCACCCAAAGAACGAACAATCTTTGTTCACATCCATTCTGCTGGGGGAATTCCTCTGTGGTGATTCCACAATATGCACAGAGCAGCAGAATCCCATTGAAAACAATAGGACTCTGCTGCAAGCAAATTTCCGCCGGAGGAATGTCCTTAATGTGGATGGGCCTTAAAGGGGTACTCCGGCCCTGAGACATCTTATCCCCTATACAAAGGATAGGGGATAAGATGTTTCGCCGCTGGGGATCCCCGCAATTTCCGCCCCCATGTAACGTCACTTCCTGCTATGCAAGTCTATGGGAGGGGGCGTGATGGCCGTCACTACTCCACCCCCGTGTGATGTCACCCCCCCGTCCCCGCTATGCAAGTCTATGGGAGGGGGCATGATGGCCATCACTATTCCACCCCCGTGTGATGTCACCCCCCCGTCCCCGCTATGCAAGTCTATGGGAGGGGGCGTGACGGCCGTCACTACTCCACCCCTATGTGATGTCACCCCCCGTCCCCGCTATGCAAGTCTATGGGAGGGGGCGCGACGGCCTTCATTACTCCACCCCTGTGTGATGTCACCCCCCGTCCCCGCTATGCAAGTCTATGGGAGGGGGCGTGACGGCTGTCACGCCCCCTCCCATAGACTTGCATAGCGGGGGGTGATGTCACACGGGGGCGGAGTCGCCGCCCGGCTGTTTGTGAGCTGGCACCACGGCGTGCAGCTCAAACAGGTGGGTGGGTGGCAAATAAAAGATTGTGGGGGTCCCGACATCTTATCCCCTATCCTTTGGATGTCTCAGGGACAGAGTACCCCTTTAAGTCCCCCCCCAGACCCCTAGGTCCTCTTCCAGACCCCTTTTCCCTCCTCCTTCAGATTCCTCTCCCCCCTGACCCCTCCATCATCCCTTCTTTACACTTTTCTGTCCCCTTCTGCCCTAACACCCCCCCAAGACCCCTGCATCATTTTTACTTTCACTTTTATGCCCCCCCCCCCAAGACCCCTGCATTTTTACCTTTATGCACCCCCAGACCCCTTTATCCCCTTCTAACCCTAATACCACCACCCCTGCCCCCCAAGACCCCTGCACCATTTTTACTTTCACTTCACCTCACGGTCCAGCTTCTTCTCTGTCACAGGTCTTTCTCTGTAGCATACAGCAGCTAATAAGTACTGGAAGGATACAGATTTTTAAATAGAAGTAATTTACAAATATGTTTAACTTTCTGGCACCAGTTGATTAAAACAAAAATGTTTTACACCGGAGTACCCCTTTAAGTATTTACTTTGTAACGTGAGAAAAGTATACGGTCAAATAGTGTATACAGGAGAGTGGTGTGGAAGTGTAAAACAATAAGACAAAATACTATAAAGTAGCATTTCCAAACCAGGGTGCCTCCAGCTGTTGCAAAACTACAACTCCCACCAGGCAACTGTATCAGGACCGTTCCTGATACAGACAGAGGTGTCAGCAGAGAGCACTGTGGACAGAAAAAAAAAAGAAATTTAAAAACAAAAGAACTTTCTTTGTAATATACAGCTGCTAATAAGTACTGGAAGGATAAAGACTTTTTTTTAATAAAAGTAATTTACAAGTCTGTTTAACTTTCTGGCACCAGTTTATAAAAAAAAATAAAAAATAATAATGTTAATAATAACTCTTTAATGTAAATAACAATAAATAAATAAAATAAAAACCAAACGCGACTCCGCCGGGACTCGAACCCGGAACCTTTGAATCGCTTCTCCTCTAGAAGTCCAATGCGCTATCCATTGCGCCACGGAGCCACCTGTTGGATTCAGAGGAAATAACATTCATCTCTAAAATGATAGCCGGACGATCACAGCTGTTCCTCTATCGTTTTCCCCTTATGTAGCTCAAACCCAGTCGCCGCCTGATCACGTGGCCTCACTTCGACCTATAGAACAGACGGTAACGAGGACCGGAGACGAGGACGGGAAATACCACCCGAGGTCAACGGGATTTCGCAATAGGAAAAAGAAAAAAAAAAAGGGGGGACGCATGCGCTCTTTGTTTTCAGCGCCGCGATTCAGATCAAATGCGCATGCGTAATGTTTGTGGACACTAGAGCGAGCGCTCTTTTTTTTTTTTTTTCCTACGTAGGAAAACATTTTGGTTCCGGATTCACTTGTGTTCGGTCTCCGGAAAAATGGCGCCTTTATGTAGTCTGCAAAATATAGCCAGAAGAGGGCGAACTGGCACGTCGTCACGTGGTGTGTTTCGTCATAGAAGTGATCTCATGTTTACTGTAGGTACGTCATTTTCTAATTTTATGTACATTATAGCAGTGTTTCCCAAGCAGGGTGCCCCCAGCTGTTGCAAAACTACAACTCCCAGCATGCCCGGACAGCCTTTGGCTGTCCGGGCATGCTGGGAGTTGTAGTTTTGCAACAGCTGGAGGCTCCCTGCTTGGGAAACCCTGCATTATAGCATCATCTGTTATATCTCAAGAACAGACTTTATCCGTATTATATATATATATATTTGTCTGACCTGTCCGCCATGATTGACTCCATATTATTAACTTTACATATTATTATTATTATTATTATTATTAAGTTTCTCAATTTTGTACCTTTGTTTTTTCCTCCTCGGCTTCTAATAACGCTTTCAATTTCCCACCTTTACACCCATATGGGGCTTTGTTTTTATTTTTTTATTTTAATTTTATTTTTGCGCCTCCAATTGTAATTTGTAACATCAGACATTTTACCACAAAATCTGCATCGCAAACCAACCATCTACAGCAGAAAAAAATAAAAAATATTTGTGGGGCAAAATTGAAAAAAACAAAAAACAAACACAATTTGTAATTTTGGGGTTTTTCGTTTCCACGTGTTATCTTAATTCTGTAGGTCCATACGATTACGATGATACCAATTTATATAGGTTTTAATTTATTTCTTATAAGAAATTATAACTTAAATTATAACAAAAAAAAAAAGTAATATGCTTGAGCTTGTCCACTTCTGACCCCTATATCTTTTTTTCCCCCCCGTATACGGGGATGTATGACGCCATCTTTTGCACCGTGAGCTTTCGTTTTTATCGGCACCACATTTCTTTTGATGGGACTTTTTAAAAATAATTTTCTGGGATGTGAAGTGACCAAAAGTCCCCAATTCTGGACTTTGATATTTTTTTACGTTTGGGCCATTCACCGTGCGGTTTCATTAATATTATGTTTTAATAGTTTGAACATTTACGCACACGGCAATACCACATATGTTTGTGTTTATTATTATTTACATGAATTCCCGAAAGTTTTATTATTAGGGTTATGGGCTTATTCACATTTATTAAAAATATTTTTCTCACTACAGTGACCCCTCGACCTACGATGGCCCCGACATACGATCATTTCAACATACGATGCTTTTGTATGTCGGGGCCATCACATAAACGGCTATCATGCAGCGCAGACTGCTTCAGCTGCCACCGGATAGCCGTTTACAGTGCCCCGTGTGGTCCGCTGACGATCACTTACCTGTCCTCGGGGCTCCGGAGCGTCCTCTTCGGGATCCCCTGCATCGTCGGTGCTCTCCATCGTCGTCATCACGTCGCTGCGCACGCCGTCCCATCATCCAATAGGAGCGGCGTGCGTAGCGACGTGATGGCGGCGACGGAGAGCGAAGATGCCGGGGAAGCAGAGGCCTTGCCGGAGCATCGGGGACACCCCGGTGACGCGGCGACAGCGATGGACGGCGACATCCAGGGCAGCGGTAACGAGCGGTGACGGTCCGGAGCGGCGGGGACAGGTGAGTATAACCTCCAATACCAGTGGTCTTCAACCTGCGGACCTCCAGATGTTGCAAAACTACAACTCCCAGCATGCCCGGACAGCCGTTGGCTGTCCGGGCATGCTGGGTGTTGTAGTTTTGCAACATCTGGAGGTCCGCAGGTTGTAGACCACTGTCCTATATTTTACATTGCACGGATCCCACAACATACGATGGTTTCAACAAACGATGGTCCATTTGGAGCGGATTACCATCGTATGTTGAGGGACCACTGTACTTTTAGTTCCCATAGGAGACTATTACATAGAATCTTTCGATGTCGTACAACGTACAATGTGATGTTATGGTTCAGCATTGATCAGCGTTATCGGCGTCCTGCTTATACCTGGAGCGCTTATCTGACAACACCTAGGTCCTGTGAGGGACTTGGATTGCGGGACCTAAACAGTTAACGCCTGGCATCGGCCTGTTCACCAATATCCAGCATTAGTGGTGAGTCCCAGCTGCTTACATCACCCATTACTCACCGGCTTTGAAGCGTTTGCAGCTCCTGTGTCCTCTAGGGGTTAAAGGAGCAGGGGTGTGGAAATTTAATAAAAAAACTACTTGTCCACGGGACAAAAACGAAGCATAATCTACTTGCACTGCGGGGGTCGGGGGTCAATACACCCCACTAGCTCACCAGGGAGCATTCACATGTCCCTTTAAATGCAGCTGTCAGCTTTGACAGTGGCGATCTAAAGGGTTAATAGCCAGCCACGGCGATCGCCGCATGCTGGCTATTAGCGGCGGCCCCGGGCTACTAAAAACAGGCTGCAGAGTATGGAGCGGGCGTGAGTCCGGAGCCGCTCCATACAGACTGCTGAGCGCCGCCGCACTTGTCAGGTCCGGCCCTGCTTGCCCGAAAAAAATTTACCTGCCCGGCACCCGGAACTGCATGTCCCCTCGGGCGTCGGGCGATAGGAATTCCGGGCGAAAGTACTCCGGCAAAAATTAAGGTATCAGGAAAAGTATCACTAGGATGGGACCCTGGCGCTCTCAGTGAGGAGTGCGTGTCATCTACTGGTAGACAACGCGCGCGCCATTAATTTCTATGGCAAGAAGAAACGGATTGTGCAGCGCAGATTCGTGAAACGGAACTTCTTTATTAGGATAAAATAGTTGCCATGGGAAACAGCAAGGATTCAATAAACGTGACGCGTTTCACGAATCGGCAATGGACGATCCGTTTCTTCTTGCTATTGTGTGGATACGTCCGGGCGCACCTGTGGGAGTGAGCTGGAATACGCCACTTGTTTCTATTCATTTCTATGGGAACGCCGATGATGCCCGAGAGTTGAACTCGGGTCTTTTCAGCACGTGCCGGGTCCCGTCCCAGTGATCGCGAGGGGCCCCAGCGGTCGGACCCCCGTGATCAGCTACTTATCCCCTATCCTGTTGATAAGATAAAGACAACGTGAAACAGCTGTACCAATTTAAAAATAAATTATTACTTGATTAGACAAGATTACAATGAAACACGAATATACATAGAATCTCCCTCGTATCATATGCGATCTGATCAGATAACGGCGCTGTCTATTATAGTGTTAATTGTCCATTATAACATAGTTCATCCAGAGACAAAAAACATCTACATGTATAGTCTTCTTATCTTCATTCCATATGGTTCTTGGCCGGGCGTGATGACATGGGCGCATTACACTCATGCGCCAAACTTAGAAGGAAAAGCAAAAAAATCCTCATGACAAAGCAAAGTGTCATTATTTCATTGTCTTCTAAGAATCAACTTGAATATTAACCTGTTAAGGACCAAGGGCGTACTTCTATAACGCGGGGCCAAAGCCTAAAACAACGTCCGGGACCCGTGGCTAATAGAGCGCGGCACTGATCGTGGTGCCGCACGCTATTTACCCTTTAGATGCAGCATTCAAAGTTGAACGCTGTGTCTAAAGTGAAACTAAACTGCTGCCGATTAGGTCAGGGGGCTGTTCGGGATCGCAGCGGCAAAATCGCGGCATCCCGAACAGCTGTAGGACACGAGGAGGGTCCCCCTACCTGCCTCCTGGTGCCTGATCGCCGAATGACTGCTCAGTGCCTGAGATCCCGGCATGAGCAAGCAAGTGGCAGAATCATTAATCTATGTTATCCTATGGGATAACAACGATCAGTATAAGAGATCAGTGTGTGCAGTGTTATAGTCTCCTATGGGATAACAATGATCAGTATAAGAGATCAGTGTGTGCAGTGTTATAGTCTCCTATGGGATAACAATGATCAGTGTAAGAGATCAGTGTGTGCTGTGTTATAGCCCCCTGTGGGATAACAATGATCAGTGTAAGTCATTAGTGTGTGCAGTGTTATAGGTCCCTATGGGGTAATAATGATCAGTATAAGAGATCAGTGTGTACAGTGTTATAGGTCCCTATGGGATAATAATGATCAGTATAAGAGATCAGTGTGTGCAGTGTTATAGTCTCCTGTGGGATAACAATGATCAGTGTAAGAGATCAGTTGTTACGCCGAGCGCTCCGGGTCCCCGTTCCTCCCCGGAGCGCTCGCCTCATCTTCGTTGTTGCAGCGCCCCGGTCAGATCCACTGACCGGGTGCGCTGCGGTCCCGCCTTCAGCCGGGGTGCGATTCGCGATGCGGGTAGCGCCCGCTCGCGATGCGCACCCCGGTCCCCGTACCTGACTCGCTCTCCCTCGGTCCTGTCCCGGCGCGCGCGGCCCCGCTCCCTAGGGCGCGCGCGCGCCGGGTCTCTGCGATTTAAAGGGCCAGTGCACCAATGATGGTGCCTGGCCCAATCTTCCCAATTAGCTTATTGTGTTCACCTGTGCACTTCCCTATATCTAGTCACTTCCCTTGCACTTCCTTGCCGGATCTTGTTGCACTTGTGCCTAGTGAAAGCGTTCCCTAGTCTGTTCCTAGTCCGTGTTCCTGACCTCCTGCCGTTGCCCCTGACTACGATCCTTGCCGCCTGCCCCCGACCTTCTGCTACGTCCGACCTTGCTTCTGCCTACTCCATTGTACCGCGCCTATCTTCAGCATCTTCAGCAGCCAGAGAGGTGAGCCGTTGCTAGTGGATACGACCTGGTCACTACCGCCGCAGCAAGACCATCCCGCTTTGCGGCGGGCTCTGGTGAAAACCTGTAGTGGCTTAGAACCGGTCCACTAGCGCGGTCCTCGCCATCCCTCTCTGGCACAGAGGATCCACTACCTGCCAGCCGGCATCGTGACAGTAGATCCGGCCATGGATCCCGCTGAGGTTCCCCTGCCAGTTGTCTCTGATATCGCCCGACAGATCGCCCATCTAACCCACCAGCTGTCGGAAGTGTCCACCATTTTGCACCAACATTCGCAACTTCTTCAGCAATCATCTCCTCCGCCAGCTCCTGCACTTCCTCCGCAGCGAGTGGCCACTCCTAGCCTCTGCCTGTCCTTGCCGGACAAATTTAATGGGGACTCTAAGTATTGCCGTGGCTTTCTTTCGCAATGTTCCCAGCACTTGGAGATGATGTCGGACCAGTTTCCTACTGAAAGGTCTAAGGTGGCTTTCGTGTTCTGCCTTCTGTCTGGAAAAGCCCTGTCATGGGCCGCACCGCTCTGGGACCGCAATGACCCCGTCACTGCCTCTGTACACTCCTTCTTCTCGGAAATTCGAAGTGTCTTTGAGGAACCTGCCCGAGCTTCTTCAGCCGAGATTGCCCTGCTGAACCTGGCCCAGGGTGTTTCTTCCGTTGGCGAGTACGCCATTCAGTTCCGTGCTCTTGCTTACGAGTTGTCCTGGAATAGTGAGACTCTCTGCGCGACCTTTAAAAAAGGCCTATCCAGCAACATTAAAGATGTTCTGGCCGCACGAGAGACTCCTGCTGACCTACATGAACTCATTCATCTAGCCACTCGCATTGACATGCGTTCTTCCGGATGGCGTCTGGAGCTCCGCCTGGATATGGACTTTGTTCGCACGAAGCGTTTTTTCTCTCCGGCTCCTCTCTCCTCTGGTCCTCTGCAATCTGTTCCTGTGCTTCCCGCCGCGGAGGCTATGCATGTTGACCGGTCTTGCTTGACACCTCAAGAGAGGACACGACGCCGCATGGAGAATCTTTGCCTGTACTATGCCGGTACCGAACACTTCCTGAAGGATTGTCCTATCCGTCCTCCCCGCCTGGAAAGACGCACGCTGACTCCGCACGAAGGTGACACAGTTCTTGATGTCAACTCTGCTTCTCCACGCCTTACTGTGCCTGTGCGGATATCTGCCTCTACCTTCTCCTTCTCTACTATGCTCTTCTTGGATTCCGGATCTGCAGGAAAATTTTTTTTGGCCTCTCTCATCAACAGGTTCTACGTTCCTGTGACCAGTCTCGCCAGACCCCTCTACATCTATTGTTTTTACAATAAAAGATTGGACTGTCTCGTACGTTTCCACACAGAACCCCTCCTAATTTGCATCGGACCTCTTCACGGAAAAATTGAGTTTTTTTTTCTCAGGTTCTTTGGCCCCAAGAAGAGGGGGAGACCCAAGGGGGGGGGTACTGTTACGCCGAGCGCTCCGGGTCCCCGTTCCTCCCCGGAGCGCTCGCCTCATCTTCGTTGTTGCAGCGCCCCGGTCAGATCCACTGACCGGGTGCGCTGCGGTCCCGCCTTCAGCCGGGGTGCGATTCGCGATGCGGGTAGCGCCCGCTCGCGATGCGCACCCCGGTCCCCGTACCTGACTCGCTCTCCCTCGGTCCTGTCCCGGCGCGCGCGGCCCCGCTCCCTAGGGCGCGCGCGCGCCGGGTCTCTGCGATTTAAAGGGCCAGTGCACCAATGATGGTGCCTGGCCCAATCTTCCCAATTAGCTTATTGTGTTCACCTGTGCACTTCCCTATATCTAGTCACTTCCCTTGCACTTCCTTGCCGGATCTTGTTGCACTTGTGCCTAGTGAAAGCGTTCCCTAGTCTGTTCCTAGTCCGTGTTCCTGACCTCCTGCCGTTGCCCCTGACTACGATCCTTGCCGCCTGCCCCCGACCTTCTGCTACGTCCGACCTTGCTTCTGCCTACTCCATTGTACCGCGCCTATCTTCAGCATCTTCAGCAGCCAGAGAGGTGAGCCGTTGCTAGTGGATACGACCTGGTCACTACCGCCGCAGCAAGACCATCCCGCTTTGCGGCGGGCTCTGGTGAAAACCTGTAGTGGCTTAGAACCGGTCCACTAGCGCGGTCCTCGCCATCCCTCTCTGGCACAGAGGATCCACTACCTGCCAGCCGGCATCGTGACATCAGTGTGCGCAGTGTTATAGTCTCCTATGGGATAACAATGATCAGTATAAGAGATCAGTGTGTGCAGTGTTATAGTCTCCTATTGGATAACAATGATCAGTATAAGAGATCAGTGTGTGCAGTGTTATAGTCCCCTATGGGATAATAATGATCAGTATAAGAGATCAATGTGTGCAGTGTTATAGTCCCCTATGAGATAACAATGATCAGTGTAAGAGATCAGTGTGTGCAGTGTTATAGTCTACTATGGGATAACAATGATCAGTGTGTGCATTGTTATAGCCTCCTATGGGATAATAATGATCAGTATAAGAGATCAGTGTGTGCAGTGTTATAGTCTCCTATGGGATAACAATGAACAGTATAAGAGATCAGTGTGTGCTGTGTTATAGCCCCCTGTGGGATAACAATGATCAGTGTAAGTGATCAGTGTGTGCAGTGTTATAGGTCCCTATGGGATAATAATGATCAGTATAAGAGATCAGTGTGTGCAGTGTTATAGTCTCCTATGGGATAACAATGATCAGTATAAGAGATCAGTGTGTGCAGTGTTATAGTCTATTATGGGATAACAATGATCAGTGTGTGCATTGTTATAGCCCCCTATGGGATAACAATGATCAGTGTGTGCAGTGTTATAGGTCTCTATGGGAGCTATAACATTGCAAAAAAAAAGTGGGGAAAAAAAGTGAATAAAGATCATTTAACCCCTTCCTTCCCTAATAAAAGTTTGAATCACCCCCCTTTTCCCATTTAAAAAATAAAACAGTGTAAGTAAAAATAAACATATATGGTATCACCATGTGCGGAAATGTCCAAATTATAAAAATATATCGTTAATTAAACCGCACGGTCAATGGCGTATGCGCAAATAAACTCCAAAGTAGCGTATTTTGGGTCACTTTTTATATAATGAAAAATTGAATAAAAAGTGATCAAAAAGTCCGATCAATACAAAAATGGTACCGCTAAAAATGTCAGATCACGGCGCAAAAAATGAGCCCTCATACCGCCCTGTACATGAAAAAATAAAAAAGTTATAGGGGTCAGAAGATGACAATTTTAAACGTATAAATTTTCCTGCATGTAGTTTTGATTTTTTCCAGAAATACGACTAAATCAAACCTATATAATTAGGGGATCATTATAACCGTATGGACCTACAGAATAAAGAGAAGGTGTAATTTTTACTGAAAAATGTACTGTGCAGAAACGGAAGCCCCCGAAATTTACAAAATGGTGTTTTTTCTTCTATTTTGTTGCACAAATATTTTTTTTTCCGTTTCGCCGTAAATTTTTGGGTAAAATGACTAATGTGACTGCAAAGTAGAATTGGTGGCGCAAAAAAAAAGCCATAATATGGATCTTTAGGTGAAAATTTAAAGCGTTAGGATTTTTTAAAGGTAAGGAGGAAAAAATGAAAGTGCAAAAACGGAAAAACCCCTGGTCCTTAAAGGGTTAAACTCAGGAAAGATGGTAGAAAATCATCGATTTCTTTAACACTGTGAATAGGGGATAAGATATTTTTCACCAGAGAGATATATATATTAGGGATATAAATATAAGGAAGAAAAAGATCCTTGGCACTGCTGGAGTCTCTTTGTGTGTATGCCCACTGCGGCAGCGTTTGTGTCCTGTGCTCCCTATGCAAAGCTGTGGATGGTGCCGCACGCCTAGATCTAAAACATGTGGCAACAGCATTGATAGAAGAGGAAAATCGGAGCACTCACCCAATGGAAGCTTGAAGAAACTTTATTCTTAGTTCAGCATTGGAGCAGGTCACAGGAGCAGTGCGGGAGAAAGGATTGGCGTGGGGGGTGGACAAACGGACCGTGTTCGTCAGGCCCCTATATATTAGGGATGTCCAATACTTTTTTTAAGTACTCGCCGATACCAATTACCAATACGTTTTTCATTTGACAGGATTTTTTTAAGGGGTACTCCAGTGGAAAACTTTTTTTTTTTTTTTTTTTTTTAAATCAACTGGTGCCAGAAAGTTAAACAGATTTGTAAATTACTTCTATTAAAAAATCTTAGTCCTTTCAGTACTTATTAGCTGCTGAATACTACAGAGGAAATTCTTTTCTTTTTGGAACACAGAGCTCTCTGCTGACATCATGACCACAGTGCTCTCTGCTGACATCTCTGTCCATTTTAAGAACTGTCCAGAGTAGGAGAAAATCCCCATAGAAAACATATGCTTCTCTGGACAGTTCCTAAAATGGACAGAGATGTCAGCAGAGAGCACTGTGGTCATGATATCAGCAGAGAGCTCTGTGCTCCAAAAAGAAAAGAATTTCCTCTGTAGTATTCAGCAGCTAATAAGTACTGGAAGGATTAAGATTTTTTCATAGAAGTAATTTACAAATCTGTTTAACTTTCTGGCACCAGTTGATTTAAAAAAAAAAAAAAAAAAAAAAAAGTTTTCCACTGGAGTACCTCTTTAACCCCTTAATGACCACGGACTTAAATGTACCTCCTGGTTTGGCGGGACTTGCCGCACCAGGACGTACATTTACGTCCTGTGTATGACCGCGACCATCAGAAGGGTGCTCGCGTCATACACGACAGGTTCCGGCTGCTAGCAGAAGCCGGGGACCCGCCCGTAATGGTCAACATCCGCGATCGCGCGGATGTCCGCCATTAACCCCTCAGATGCTGTGATGAATACAGATCACGGCATCTGCGGCATTGTGGTACTTTGATTGGATGATCGGATCGCCATCCAGCATGGCGGCCGTCTCCCGGGGTCTTCTGCTCTGGTCTGCGATCGAGCAGACCAGAGCAGAAGATGACCGATAATACTGATCAGTGCTATGCCCTATACATAGAACAGATCAGTATTAGCAATCAAAGGATTGCTATAGATAGTTTCCTATGGGGACATAAAAAGTGTAAAAAAAAAAAAAAAAAAGTTGAAAAATGTAAAAATAAAAAAAAAAGTGAAAAATCCCCTCCCCCAATAAAAATGAAAATTGTCAGTTTTTCCCATTTTACCCCCAAAAAGCGTAAAATCTTTTTTTTTTATAAACATATTTGGTATCGCCGCGGGTGTAAATGTCCGAACTATCAAAATATAATGTTAATGATCCCGTACGGTGAATGGCGTAAATGTAAAAAAAAAAAAAAAAAAGTCCAAAAATGCTGCTTTTTTTTGTCACATTTTATTTTAAAGAAAATTATAAAAAATGATCTAAAAGTTTTATATATGCAAATGTGGTATCTAAAAAAAAGTACAGATGACGGCGCAAAAAATGAGCCCTTATACCGCCCTATATACGGAAAAATGAAAAAGTTATAGGTGGTCAAAATAGGGCGATTTTAGATTACTGATTTTGTACAAAAAGTTTTAGATTTTTTTTTAAGCGGTACAAAAATATAAAAGTATCTAGCCATGGATATCATTTTAATCGTATTATCCCACAGAATAAAGAACACACGTAATTTTTACCGTAAAGTGTACAGTGTGAAAACAAAACCCTCCAAAATGTGCAATATTTTGGTTCTCATTTAAAGTTCCTCCCTAAAAAAATTTTTTTTTGGGTTCGCCGTACATTTTATGGTAAAATGAGAGATTTCATTACAAAGTACAATTGGTCACGCAAAAAAATAAGCCCTTATATGGGTCTGTACATATATAAAGGAGTTATGGATTTTAGAAGGCGAGGAGGAAAAAACGAAAACGCTAAAATAAAATTGGCCTGGTCCTTAAAGGAGTACTCTAGTGCAGATTATTCCTGCTCCGTTCTGCCCGGCCTGCAAAATAAATGAAAATGATCCATCACTCACCTCCCTGGGTTCCCGCGGAGCGCCGCTACAGCTGTTCGGTCCTCCGGTGCATCTCCTTCATACTTCCAGGTGTAACGAAGTGTCACATGGCCCTCTGCCTATCGCCGGCCGAGGCAGAACATCGCGGCGGCCGGCGATAGGCTGAGCGCCATGTGAAGCTTCGTTACACCCGGAAGAATGAAGAGGATGGACCGGAGGACCGATCAGCTGTAGTGGCGCTCCGCGGGAACCCAGGGAGGTGAGTGATGGTTCATTTTCATTTATTTTGCAGCCCGGGCAGGACGGAGCAGGAATAATCTGCACTAGAGTACTCCTTTAAGGTGAAATTTTTTTGTTGTTTTTGTTAAATGGGAAAAAGGGGAATGTTTTAAATTTTTATTAGAGGAAGGGCTTTTATATATATATAAAAACAACAATTATTTTTTGTCTTAATAAAATTTTTTTACTTTTATTAGGGAAGGGGTTAATTCACATTTTTTATTATTATTATATTTTTTACACATTTTTTCACAATTTTTTAGTCCTCATATTGAACTTATACATCTGTAGATTACATACACTGATCGATGCTGTGCCATAGTATAGCATTGATCAGTGTTATCGGCGCGCCTTTACTACTGCCTGTCATGGCTGGCTGCAGTATAGGAGCGACAATTGGAGGGCACAGAGCACTGTAAGGGACCTCCGGCCGTCCTCACAGCTGATCGGGACACCGCGATTTTACCGCAGTGATCCCGATCAGCGTCCCTGAGCTAACAGGCAGTTTATCTCAGGACTTTTAGATGCCGCAATCAAAGTTGAAAAGGGTTCAAAGTCTAAAGGGTTAATGCCGGACATCACCGCTATCCGTGATGTACGGCATTAGCCACGGGTCCTGGCTATGACGCGCGCTCATTGGTATCGGGGACATTTGCACAAGTTCGTACAAATGTCCAGTATCGTGACCTCTGACCCGGTCGCACATGCTCAGTTCGCCTGCCTATCGCTTATTAGTCTCTACAACAAGTCAGTCTGGGCATTCTGGGAGTTGTAGTTTTGCAACAATGTTTTCCGGGCATGCTGGGAGTTGTAGTTTTGCAACAAGGATATCTGGGAATGCTGGGAGTTGTAGTTTTGCAACAAGGATGTCTGGGCATGCTGGGAGTTGTAGTTTTGCAACAAGGATATCTGGGAATGCTGGGAGTTGTAGTTTTGCAACAAGGATGTCTGGGCATGCTGGGAGTTTAAGTTTTGCAACAAGGATGTCTGGACATGCTGGGAGTTGTAGTTTTGCAACAAGGTTGTCAGGGCATGCTGGGAGCTGTAGTTTTGCAACAAGGATGTCTGGGCATGCTGGGAGTTGTAGTTTTGCAACAAGGATGTTTTGACGTGCTGGGAGTTGTAGTTTTGCAACGAGGTTGTCTGGGAATGCTGGGAGTTGTAGTTTTGCAACGAGGTTGTCTGGACATGCTGGGAGTTGTAGTTTTTCAACAAGGCTGTCTGGGAATGCTGGGAGTTGTAGTTTTGCACCAAGGTGGTCTGGACTTGCTGGGAGTTGTAGTTTTGCAACAATGTTTTCCGGGCATGCTGGGAGTTGTAGTTTTGCAACAAGGATGTCTGGGAATGCTGGGAGTTGTATTTTTGCAACAAGAATGTCTGGGAATGCTGGGACTTGTAGTTTTGCAACAAGGATGTCTGGACTTGCTGGGAGTTGTAGTTTTGCAACAAGGTTGTCTGGGCATGCTGGGAGCTGTAGTTTTGCAACAAGGCTGTCGACATGCTGGGAGTTGTAGTTTTGCAACAAGGTTGTCTGGGCATGCTGGGAGTTGTAGTTTTGCAATAAGGATGTTTTGACGTGCTGGGAGCTGTCGTTTTTCAACAAGGCTGTCTGGGAATGCTGGGAGTTGTAGTTTTGCGCCAAGGCTGTTTGGGCATGTTGGGAGTTGTAGTTTTGCAACAAGGGTGTCTGGACTTGCTGGGAGTTGTAGTTTTGCAACAAGGTTGTCTGGGCATGCTTGGAGCTGTAGTTTTGCAACAAGGCTGTCTGGACATGCTGGAAGTTGTAGTTTTGCAACAAGGCTGTCTGGGAGTG
Organism: Hyla sarda; assembly: GCF_029499605.1. Classification (NCBI taxonomy): domain Eukaryota; kingdom Metazoa; phylum Chordata; class Amphibia; order Anura; family Hylidae; genus Hyla; species Hyla sarda. The sequence continues at coordinate 6,480,327 of NC_079194.1, forward strand.
CTGGAAGTTGTAGTTTTGCAACAAGGGTGTCTGGACTTGCTGGGAGTTGTAGTTTTGCAACAAGGATGTCTGAGCATTCTGGGAGTTGTAGTTTTGCAACAGCTGGAGGCACACTGGTTGGAAAACACTGATCTAGAAGTAGGAGTCTTCGTAGCTATAGGCCGGGATCTGTATAGTCACACAGTAATTATAATTGTTATTTATAAGATTATTATATTATTATCATGTACAGAAAAATATAAATGCTGCAAATTGTGACCGTGCTGAGCCTGGGAATATTGTGATACATCTTGTAATCTCAGCAGTGACCTGCAGGTGGCAGTGCAGCACTGCTTATTTCCTTCCAGGCTGATCGTCCTATATCCTGACTTTAGGGTTTGTTTCAGGTTTTTTATATATTTTTTGCCCATTTTCCTGGCAGAGAGATAGGAAGGCAGAGGGAACGATTTGGGATCGGGGAGCAGCCGTTCTGTTACATATGTTATTATCGATCCCCTTGTCAATAAGGACTGCAAAGTCCAAAGTTATCAGCACTGATTGCAGAACAGCCCCAAATGATGTCGGAAATGGTGACACCCAGCCGTCCTTTACGAGGAGGAATTAAGAATCTAGGAAACAACTAAAGAATTTAGGAGCTGGGATGCTGCATGTCATATGATCTAGTATCCCCTCTCCCCCCCCCCGTGTCACAGTCATTAGTGTCCCCTCATCTCCCCCTGTGTCACAGTCATTAGTGTCCCCTCATCTCCCCCTGTGTCACAGTCATTAGTGTCCCCTCATCCCCCCTGTGTCACAGTCATTAGTGTCCCCTCATCCCCCCTGTGTCACAGTCATTTGTGTCCCCTCATCCCCCCCTGTGTCACAGTCATTAGTGTCCCCTCATCCCTCCCTGTGTCACAGTCATTAGTGTCCCCTCATCCCCCCCTGTGTCACAGTCATAAGTATCCCCTCATCTCCCCCTGTGTCACAGTCATTAGTATCCCCTCATCCCCCCTGTCACAGTCATTAGGGTCCCCTCATCTCTCCCCGTGTCACAGTCATTAGTGTCCCCTCATCTCTCCCCGTGTCACAGTCATAAGTATCCCCTCATCTCCCCCTGTGTCACAGTCATTAGTATCCCCTCATCCCCCCTGTCACAGTCATTAGTATCCCCTCATCCCCCCCTGTGTCACAGTCATTAGTGTCCCCTCATCTCCCAGTGCCACAGTCATTAGTGTCCCCTCATCTCCCCGTGTCACAGTCATTAGGGTCCCCTCATCTCTCCCCGTGTCACAGTCATTAGGGTCCCCTCATCTCTCCCCGTGTCACAGTCATTAGTGTCCCCTCATCTCTCCCCGTGTCACAGTCATTAGTGTCCCCTCATCTCTCCCTGTGTCACAGTCATTAATGTCCCCTCATCTCTCCCTGTGTCACAGTCATCAGTGTCCCCTCATCTCTTCCTGTGTCACAGTCATTAGTGTCCCCTCATCTCACCGTTGTGTGTCAGTTATTATGCTGATCCGTGGCCTGACGAAGCGCTAGGGGCATGATACGGTCCGTGGCCCGACGTCTGAACTCCCCCCGGATCCATCTGCCTCCTCCCTGCCAGGACCTATACGGTCCTCGGACTAGGAATTCCTGCCTGGTAACAACTAGGAACGGTGAGCGCTCCGCTTCATTTGTCTTTTGTGTTATATTTTTGCTGTACTGTTTCGGTGCGCAGCGCCACCTGCCATCATTATAGGTTCACACCTGGATCCATTACCTGTTGTAGTCGTTAGCGCAATATAGGTGTCTTATACGTTGGTGCCGGCAACTTTCTCTTAGGGAATCTGTTCGGTGTGATAATTGATGCTCTGTCGCGGATTCGTTCAAGCCGAGTTTCGCGTTGTTCCTCGGTTTCATCAGCTCTTTTTTCGGCATATCGGCAAGGTAATTGCCAATACCGATAATGTCCAAAATCGTGAATATCGGCCGAAAATATCGGCCAAACCGATAATCGGTCGATCCCTTACTCACATCACTGACTTTCCCTGTAACTTTTGTTGTTAATAGCAACCAATCACAGCTCAGCTTTTATTTCTTATACTGTCTAGGTGAAATGAAAGCTGTGCTGTGATTGGTGGCCATTTCTTATACTACTGAGGTATAATGAAAGCTGCGCTGTGATTGGTGGCCATTTCTTATACTGCTGAGGTAAAATGAAAGCTGCGCTGTGATTGGTGGCCATTTCTTATACTACTGAGGTATAATGAAAGCTGCGCTGTGATTGGTTGCCATTTCTTATACTGCTGAGGTAAGATGAAAGCTGCGCTGTGATTGGTTGCCATTTCTTATACTGCTGAGGTAAAATGAAAGCTGTGCTGTGATTGATGGCCATTTCTTATACTGCTGAGGTAAAATGAAAGCTGCGCTGTGATTGGTGGCCATTTCTTATACTGCTGAGCTAAAATGAAAGCTGTGCTGTGATTGGTTGCCATTTCTTATACTGCTGAGGTAAAATGAAAGCTGCGCTGTGATTGGTTGCCATTTCTTATACTGCTGAGGTAAAATGAAAGCTGTGCTGTGATTGGTTGCCATTTCTTATACTGCTGAGGTAAAATGAAAGCTGCGCTGTGATTGGTGGCCATTTCTTATACTGCTGAGGTAAAATGAAAGCTGCGCTGTGATTGGTTGCCATTTCTTATACTGCTGAGGTAAAATGAAAGCTGCGCTGTGATTGGTTGCCATTTCTTATACTGCTGAGGTAAAATGAAACCTGCGCTGTGATTGGTTGCCATTTCTTATACTGCTGAGCTAAAATGAAAGCTGCGCTGTGATTGGTTGCTATGGGCAACACAGATTTTCTTTTGGACAACTTATATAACAAATTATTTTTTTCTCTTATATCAGCGTCCGCCTCCTCATCCGATCGCAACCAAACTTCACATCGGTTGAGCGGTTTAGGAATCCATACGGAACATATGTATTTACGTCTATATACATTTTTATATATCGAGATTTATTTATTTATCTATTTTTATTATTGAATTGTTTCTCTATTTAGTTAGTTATTCATTTATATCCCAGTTTACTTTTTGGAATATATATTTCCCTTTCCATCTAACCTTGAGGACCCTACAGTAATTCTCTATGTAATTCCATTAATTTTTACTCTATATTTACATTTATTTTTTCCTGCAATAAATACTAGAATTACTGGTAACATTTGCATAGATTTATTTTTTTGTATCTTATTTTTAAGAACTGACCTCCTCATTATCTTACGTGTATTTTTAATCATCTTCTTCGGGTATACGCCATTGTCAGTTACCTCGGATGTCGATATTTGTTGCTGATTTTTTATGGAGCCTTTGATTGATTATATAGGAATATTAAGCAGGTTCGGTTGAACGTAACGCGCTGGATTCATGCTCGGACTCATACTACACAGCGGCTGGAATGTTATCCTCCAGGTATTTACCGCACGGCGCATTATAATGTGCTGAGGATCAGCAGAAAGGAAATATACCTCAAGCCATGCGCGTTCTCACTGTATATTGTACACAGGATTATCTACGTGTCATAGAACAGAAGCCATACAGAGTGATGTCACAGTACAGGGATAATACACACAGTGGTGTCACAGTACAGAGATAATACACACAGTGATGTCACAGTACAGAGATAATACACACAGTGATGTCACAGTACAGGGATAATACACACAGTGGTGTCACAGTACAGAGATAATACACACAGTGATGTCACAGTACAGGGATAATACACACAGTGGTGTCACAGTACAGAGATAATACACACAGTGATGTCACAGTACAGAGATAATACACACAGTGATGTCACAGTACAGGGATAATACACACAGTGATGTCACAGTACAGGGATAATACACACAGTGATGTCACAGTACAGGGATAATACACACAGTGATGTCACAGTACAGGGATAATACACAGTGATGTCACAGTACAGGGATAATACACAGTGATGTCACAGTACAGGGATAATACACAGTGATGTCACAGTACAGGGATAATACACAGTGATGTCACAGTACAGGGATAATACACAGTGATGTCACAGTACAGGGATAATACACAGTGATGTCACAGTACAGGGATAAAACACAGTGATGTCACAGTACAGGGATAATACACAGTGATGTCACAGTACAGGGATAATACACAGTGATGTCACAGTACAGGGATAATATACACAGTGATGTCACAGTACAGGTATAATACACAGTGATGTCACAGTACAGGTATAATACACAGTGATGTCACAGTACAGGGATAATACACACAGTGATGTCACAGTACAGGGATAATACACACAGTGATGTCACAGTACAGGGATAATACACAGTTATGTCACAGTACAGGGATAATATACACAGTGACGTCACAGTACAGGGATAATATACACAGTGATGTCACAGTACAGGGATAATACACAGTGATGTCACAGTGCAGGGATAATACACAGTGATGTCACAGTACAGGGATAATACACAGTGATGTCACAGTACAGGGATAATACACAGTGATGTCACAGTACAGGGATAATACACAGTGATGTCACAGTACAGGGATAATACACAGTGATGTCACAGTACAGGGATAATGCACACAGTGATGTCACAGTACAGAGATAATACACAGTGATGTCACAGTACAGAGATAATACACACAGTGATGTCACAGTACAGGGATAATACACAGTGATGTCACAGTACAGGTATAATACACACAGTGATGTCACAGTACAGGGATAATACACAGTGATGTCACAGTACAGGGATAATACACACAGTGATGTCACAGTACAGGGATAATACACAGTGATGTCACAGTACAGAGATAATACACACAGTGATGTCACAGTACAGGGATAATACACAGTGATGTCACAGTACAGAGATAATACACACAGTGATGTCACAGTACAGGGATAATACACAGTAATGTCACAGTACAGGGATAATACACAGTGATGTCACAGTACAGGGATAATACACACAGTGATGTCACAGTACAGGGATAATACACAGTGATGTCACAGTACAGGGATAATACACACAGTGATGTCACAGTACAGGGATAATACACACAGTGATGTCACAGTACAGGGATAATACACACAGTGATGTCACAGTACAGGGATAATACACACAGTGATGTCACAGTACAGGGATAATACACAGTGATGTCACAGTACAGGGATAATACACAGTGATGTCACAGTACAGGGATAATACACACAGTGATGTCACAGTACAGGGATAATACACAGTGATGTCACAGTACAGAGATAATACACACAGTGATGTCACAGTACAGGGATAATATACAGTGATGTCACAGTACAGGGATAATACACCCAGTGATGTCACAGTACAGGGATAATACACAGTGATGTCACAGTACAGGTATAATACACAGTGATGTCACAGTACAGGAATAATACACACAGTGATGTCACAGTTCAGGTATAATACACAGTGATGTCACAGTACAGGTATAATACACAGTGATGTCACAGTACAGGGATAATACACAGTGATGTCACAGTACAGGGATAATACACAGTGATGTCACAGTACAGGGATAATACACAGTGATGTCACAGTACAGGGATAATACACAGTGATGTCACAATACAGGTATAATACACACAGTGATGTCACAGTACAGAGATAATACACACAGTGATGTCACAGTACAGGGATAATACACAGTGATGTCACAGTACAGGGATAATACACAGTGATGTCACAGTACAGGGATAATACACACAGTGATGTCACAGTACAGGTATAATACACAGTGATGTCACAGTACAGGGATAATACACAGTGATGTCACAGTACAGGGATAATACACAGTGATGTCACAGTACAGGGATAATACACAGTGATGTCACAGTACAGGGATAATACACAGTGATGTCACAGTACAGGGATAATATACACAGTGACGTCACAGTACAGGGATAATATACACAGTGATGTCACAGTACAGGGATAATACACAGTGATGTCACAGTGCAGGGATAATACACAGTGATGTCACAGTACAGGGATAATACACAGTGATGTCACAGTACAGGGATAATACACAGTGATGTCACAGTACAGGGATAATACACAGTGATGTCACAGTACAGGGATAATACACAGTGATGTCACAGTACAGGGATAATGCACACAGTGATGTCACAGTACAGAGATAATACACAGTGATGTCACAGTACAGAGATAATACACACAGTGATGTCACAGTACAGGTATAATACACACAGTGATGTCACAGTACAGGGATAATACACAGTGATGTCACAGTACAGGGATAATACACACAGTGATGTCACAGTACAGGGATAATACACAGTGATGTCACAGTACAGGTATAATACACACAGTGATGTCACAGTACAGGGATAATACACAGTGATGTCACAGTACAGAGATAATACACACAGTGATGTCACAGTACAGGGATAATACACAGTAATGTCACAGTACAGGGATAATACACAGTAATGTCACAGTACAGGGATAATACACAGTGATGTCACAGTACAGGGATAATACACACAGTGATGTCACAGTACAGGGATAATACACAGTGATGTCACAGTACAGGGATAATACACACAGTGATGTCACAGTACAGGGATAATACACACAGTGATGTCACAGTACAGGGATAATACACACAGTGATGTCACAGTACAGGGATAATACACACAGTGATGTCACAGTACAGGGATAATACACACAGTGATGTCACAGTACAGGGATAATACACACAGTGATGTCACAGTACAGGGATAATACACAGTGATGTCACAGTACAGGGATAATACACAGTGATGTCACAGTACAGGGATAATACACACAGTGATGTCACAGTACAGGGATAATACACAGTGATGTCACAGTACAGAGATAATACACACAGTGATGTCACAGTACAGGGATAATATACAGTGATGTCACAGTACAGGGATAATACACCCAGTGATGTCACAGTACAGGGATAATACACAGTGATGTCACAGTACAGGTATAATACACACAGTGATGTCACAGTACAGGAATAATACACACAGTGATGTCACAGTTCAGGTATAATACACAGTGATGTCACAGTACAGGTATAATACACAGTGATGTCACAGTACAGGGATAATACACAGTGATGTCACAGTACAGGGATAATACACAGTGATGTCACAGTACAGGGATAATACACAGTGATGTCACAGTACAGGGATAATACACAGTGATGTCACAATACAGGTATAATACACAGTGATGTCACAATACAGGTATAATACACACAGTGATGTCACAGTACAGAGATAATACACACAGTGATGTCACAGTACAGGGATAATACACAGTGATGTCACAGTACAGGGATAATACACAGTGATGTCACAGTACAGGGATAATACACACAGTGATGTCACAGTACAGGTATAATACACAGTGATGTCACAGTACAGGTATAATACACAGTGATGTCACAGTACAGGGATAATACACAGTGATGTCACAGTACAGGGATAATACACAGTGATGTCACAGTACAGGGATAATACACAGTGATGTCACAGTACAGGGATAATACACAGTGATGTCACAGTACAGGGATAATACACAATAATGTCACAGTACAGGGATAATACACAGTGATGTCACAGTACAGGGATAATACACAGTGATTTCACAGTACAGAGATAATACACAGTGATGTCACAGTACAGGAATAATACACAGTGATGTCACAGTACAGGGATAATACACACAGTGATGTCACAGTACAGGGATAATACACAGTGATGTCACAGTACAGAGATAATACACAGTGATGTCACAGTACAGGGATAATACACACAGTGATGTCACAGTACAGGGATAATACACACAGTGATGTCACAGTACAGGGATAATACACACAGTGATGTCACAGTACAGGGATAATACACACAGTGATGTCACAGTACAGGGATAATACACACAGTGATGTCACAGTACAGGGATAATACACAGTGATGTCACAGTACAGGGATAATACACACAGTGATGTCACACTACAGGGATAATACACAGTGATGTCACAGTACAGGGATAATATACACAGTGATGTCACAGTACAGGTATAATACACAGTGATGTCACAGTACAGGGATAATATACACAGTGATGTCACAGTACAGGTATAATACACAGTGATGTCACAGTACAGGGATAATACACACAGTGATGTCACAGTACAGGGATAATACACAGTGATGTCACAGTACAGGGATAATATACACAGTGATGTCACAGTACAGGGATAATACACAGTGATGTCACAGTACAGGGATAATATACACAGTGATGTCACAGTACAGGGATAATACACAGTGATGTCACAGTACACTCTATGGGGCGGCACAGCACTGTACTGTATTGTGAGGGAGACACCTGGCGCCATTCTTGTGATCCGTAGGGGTCCTAGCCGTCCCCTCACATCTAATCAGATATGAAGCTGGTAGGATATAACTTTTAATCTTGGCATTAACCCTTTCAGTTCTCGGACATTTAGCTCCGCAGCATCTGATTGTTTTACATATTTTTATTGGCTCAGTTTTCAGTAATTGTCGCAGGATTTCATGCGAAGTGAGTTCAGGAAATGTAGCAAACACAACATATCCGCTGAGAGATCTGGGCCCGGGGCTGTAGTTGTCTCTCGCTGCGCATCATCAGCCGCGGCGGATTACGGATGATCTGCTCGCCGAGCCTCATAAGCTGCAGCAATGGCCGATAGCGGGCGGAGAATGCAGGAATGTCTGGAATGCTCATCTGCCTTTCGTGAGATGAATAAAGTTATTTCAATACTTTGCTTTTTTCGTAAACAAATGTTACCGGAATACTGCGAGTTCCCATTCCGAGCGATTGGCGGCAGAACAGTATACGCGGCTCCATCTCCGATTTACTGTAAATGAGTCAGTACCTGATACATGCTAAAGATCAACCAACATACTTAAAGGGGTACTCCACTGACCAGCGTTCGGAACTAAATGTGCGCACTGCGGTGGTCAGCCAAGCCCCCTCGTCACACCCCCTCAATGCAAGTCTGTGGGAGGGGGCGTGATGGGGGCAGAACTGAATGTTCCGAACGCTGGTCAGTGGAGTACCCCTTTAAGAAGCACTTTAGTATTTATTTATATTTTTGATTATGTTGTGCAGCTTAGGCTATTATTAGAGAATAATGTAGAGGTTCTTGTGTATGCCTTGTGCTTACCTGTTTTAGCCGATGTGGCATGCATACGTTTTCAGCCATAAGGATTGCAAATCTATCACACAAATGATTTGCTAATGCTGCCTACATCTCCCATGATTCCTCTGGCTTTTGCAGAGAGAGAAGGTGGAGTCTGATCACTGCACCTGGGCATCTAATTTGGCTGCAGGTGCTGGAGGTTACCCAGGTGAACTGATTAGACTCATAAGTGGATTGGGGGGTCACAACACACTGGGGGGAGATTCATCAAACCTTGTACTGAGGAAAAGTTGCCCATAGCAACCAATCAGATCGCTTCTTTAATGTTTTAAAAGGCCTCTGAAAAATTAAAGAAGTGATCTGGTTGCTATGGGCATTTACCATGGGGATAAAATTATTTGATCTATAATCGTTACTGTATATGACATTTTTAGGCTGTGTTCACACTATTTTAATAATAAAATAGCACAATTTTCTGCCACGATTTTCAGAAACTCATGGAAAAAATGAAAAACTTCCACAAGAAATCCAGCATGGGAACACAGCCTTACAGAAGGTGCATAACTGCTAGATCTACTATATATTCTGATCCCATAGAGATAGCAGCAGTATACAGATAGAGCTGGAGGGGAGGTGTATAATTTCTATATATACTGATCCCATACAGATAGCAGCAGCAGTATACAGATAGAGCTGGAGGGAAGTGGTATAACTACTAAATATACTGATCCCATAGAGATAGCAGCAGTATACAGATAGAGCTGGAGGGGAGGTGTATAATTTCTATATATACTGATCCCATACAGATAGCAGCAGCAGTATACAGATAGAGCTGGAGGGAAGTGGTATAACTACTAAATATACTGATCCCATAGAGATAGCAGCAGTATACAGATAGAGCTGGAGGGGAGGTGTATAACTACTATATATACTGATCTAATAGAGATAGCAGCAGTAGTATACAGATAGAGCTGGGGGGAAGGTGTATAACTATTATATATCCTGATCCCATAGAGATAACAGCAGCAGTATACAGATAGAGCTGGAGGGAAGTGGTATAACTACTAAATATACTGATCCCATAGAGATAGCAGCAGTATACAGATAGAGCTGGAGGGGAGGTGTATAACTACTATATATACTGATCTAATAGAGATAGCAGCAGTAGTATACAGATAGAGCTGGAGGGGAGGTGTATAACTACTATATATACTGATCTAATAGAGATAGCAGCAGCAGTATACAGATAGAGCTGGAGGGGAGGTGTATAACTACTATATATACTGATCTAATAGAGATAGCAGCAGTAGTATACAGATAGAGCTGGGGGGAAGGTGTATAACTATTATATATCCTGATCCCATACAGAAAGCAGCAGCAGTATACAGATAGAGCTGGAGGGAAGTGGTATAACTACTAAATGTTCGTATCCAATAGAGATAGCAGCAGTATACAGATAGAGCTGGAGGGGAGGTGTATAACTATTATATATACTTATCCAATAGAGATAACAGCAGTATACAGATAGAGCTGGAGGGGAGGTGTATAACTATTATATATACTTATCCAATAGAGATAGTATAACTACTATATATCCTGATCCCATAGAGATAGCAGCAGCAGTATACAGATAGAGCTGGAAGGGAGGTGTATAACTATTATATATACTTATCCAATAGAGATAGCAGCAGTATACAGACAGAGCTGGAGGGGAGGTGTATAACTATTATATATACTGATTCCATAGAGATAGCAGCAGTATACAGACAGAGCTGGAGGGGAGGTGTATAACTATTATATATCCTGATCCAATAGAGATAGCAGCAGCAGTATACAGATAGAGCTGGGGGGAAGGTGTATAACTACTATATATCCTAATCCCATAGAGATAGCAGCAGCAGTATACAGATAGAGCTGGAGGGGAGGCGTATAACTACTATATATACTTATCCAATAAAGATAGCAGCAGTATACAGACAGAGCTGGAGGGGAGGTGTATAACTACTATATATCCTGATCCAATAGAGATAGCAGCAGTATACAGATAGAGCTGGAGAGGAGGTGTATAACTACTATATATCCTGATCCAATAGAGATAGCAGCAGTATACAGATAGAGCTGGAGGGGAGGTGTATAACTACTATATATCCTTATCCCATAGAGATAGCAGCAGCAGTATACAGATAGAGCTGGAGGGGAGGCGTATAACTACTATATATACTTATCCAATAGAGATAGCAGCAGTATACAGACAGAGCTGGAGGGGAGGTGTATAACTATTATATATACTGATCCCATAGAGATAGCAGCAGCAGTATACAGATAGAGCTGGAGAGGAGTTGTATAACTACTATATATCCTGATCCCATAGAGATAGCAGCAGTATACAGATAGAGCTGGAGAAGAGGTGTATAACTACTATATATACTGATCCCATAGAGATAGCAGCAGTATACAGATAGAGCTGGAGAGGAGGTGTATAACTACTATATATACTGATCCAATAGAGATAGCAGCAGTATACAGATAGAGCTGGAGAGGAGGTGTATAACCACTATATATCCTGATCTAATAGAGATAGCAGCAGCAGTATACAGATAGAGCTGGAGAGGAGGTGTATAACTACTATATATACTGATCTAATAGAGATAGCAGCAGTATACAGATAGAGCTGGAGAGGAGGTGTATAACTACTATATATACTGATCTAATAGAGATAGCAGCAGTAGTATACAGATAGAGCTGGGGGGAAGGTGTATAACTATTATATATCCTGACCGCATACAGAAAGCAGCAGCAGTATACAGATAGATCTGAAGGGGAGGTGTATAACTACTATATATCCTGATCCCATAGAGATAGCAGCAGTATACAGATAGAGCTGGAGGGGCAGTGTATTACTATTATATATCTTGATCCCATAGGCTGTCTGGGCATGCTGGGAGTTGTAGTTTTGCAACAGCTGGAGGCACCCTGTTTGGGAAACATTGCCATAGACTCAGTACTTTTCTTTGGCTAATGACCGTCTGTCCGCAAATCATATCCTACGTTTGTGAACTGTAAATTGTTGTTTGTGTCTTTTCGCCGGCCGCCAATATGTAATGAGGAATGTCTGAGGCGCCGCTTATCATTCTTATGTGTATAGAGAGAAGTGAATGTTCAGCACCGGGGGGGAGGAACACCTGATGCACCACGAGCTCCGACACGTTCGTTTCTCCGAGCTAAAACCGTCACTTCACGTCTACGGCACCTACTAATAACCGCGAACCGCACACCGGCGCTAAACTAGGGCCGCACTGCAACATAGTGACGCAACTTACTCACTGTATCTGCAGCATCGCATGCACTATTACCTTATATACTCTTTATCCCAGTGTTTCCCAACCAGGGTGCCTCCAGCTGTTGCAAAACTACAACTCCCAGCATGCCCGGACAGCCTATGGCTGTCCGGGCATGCTGGGAGTTGTAGTTTTGCAACAGCTGGAACTGTCCGGCAATGCTGCAAGTTGTAGTTTTGCAACAGCTGGAGGCACCCTGGTTGGGAAACATTGATTTAGAGGGATTGATGTGTATGCATTTACTTCCTACATTGTTAACCCCTTAAAGGGGTACTCCGGTGGAAAACATTATTATTATTATTTATTTGTTTTAAATCAACTGGTGCCAGAAAGTTAAACAGATTTGTAAATGACTTCTATTAAAAAAATCTTCACCCTTCCAGTACTTTTTAGCAGCTGTATGCTACAGAGGAAATTCTTTTCTTTTTGAATTTCTTTTTTTGTCTTGTCCGCAGTGCTCTCTGCTGACACCTCTGTCCGTGTCAGGAACTGTCCAGAGCAGGATAGGTTTGCAATGGGGATTTTCTCCTGCTCTGGACAGTTCCTGATACGGACAGAGGTGTCAGCAGAGAGCACTGTGGACAAGACAAAAAAAGAAATAAAAAAAGAAAAGAATTTCCTCTGTAGCATACAGCTGCTAAAAAGTACAGTACTCTCTTCTTTTCCTCCTATCTTGGGAATTTCTGGGGCGTAAATTGTTGAAATATTAGGTAAGGCAATAAGGCGATGTTATTCATTGCTTTGGAAGTGTATATGTTATTGTTTTTTTTATGTATGTGTAAAAAAAAAAAATAATAATAATAATATGATTAAATAAAAAATAAAAAAATAAAAGTTTTCCAGGGGAGTACCCCTTTAAGGACCAGGCCAATTTTATTTTTTCGTTTTTTCGTTTTTCCCTCCTCGCCTTCTAAAATCCATATCTCTTTCATATTTCCATCCACCGACCGATATGAGGGCTTGTTTTTTGCGTGACCAATTGTACTTTGTAATGACATCACTCCTTTTACCATAAAATGTACGGCGAACCCCCAAAAAAACATTTTTTTTTGTAGTGAGGAAATTTAAATGGAAACCACAATTTAGCAAATTTTGGAGCGTTTCGTTTTCACGCTGTACACTTTACGGTAAAATGACATGTGTTTTCTTTATTCTCTGGGTCGATACGATTAAAATGATCCCCGCGATTATGCACTTTTCTGTTATTCTACCGCTTTAAAAAAATATCAAACTTGTTTTACAAAATCAGAGGGGGAAATTTATCAAAACCCGTCCAGAGGAAAAGTTGCTGAGTTGCCCATAGCAACCAATCAGATCGCTGCTTTCATTTTTCAGAGGCCTTTTCAAAACTGAAAGCAGCGATCTGATTGGTTGCTATGGGCAACTCAGCAACTTTCCCCTGGACAGGTTTTGATAAATCTCCCCTATGTTTCGAATGCCGATTCCTGTGGGGTCGTGATGTCACGCCCCCTCCCATAGACATGAATGGAGGGGGCGTGGCATAACGTCACAACCCCCGCTGCGGAACCAGCAATCTAAACATACCGTTTACAACGCTGGGTGCTGCACGGAGATCGTAGGGGGTCCCAGCCGCAGGATCGTAGGGGGTCCCTATCCTTTATAGGGCAGTGTTTCCCAACCAGGGTGCCTCCAGGTGTTGTTAAACTACAACTCCCAGAATGCCTGGACAGCCAAAGGCTGTCCAGGCATGCTGGGAGTTGTAGTTTTGCAACATCTGGAGGAACCCTGGTCGGGAAACACTGGTATAGGGGATAAGATGTCTAAGGGCGGAGTACCCCTTTAAAAAAATATTTTTTTTTTTTTTAATCAACTAGTGCCAGAAAGTTATAGGAGTACTCCAGTGCTGAAAAACTTATACCCTATCCTAAGGATAGGGGATAAATTTCAGATGGTGGGGGTCCGACCGCTGGGGCCCCCACGATCTCCTGTACGGGGCCCCCGGCTCGCTAGCCAGATAGCGGTTGTCGACCACCACACGAAGCGGCCTCCGACGCGCCCCCTCAATACATCGCAATGGCAGAGCCGGAGATTGCCGAAGGTAGCGCTCCGGCTCTGCCATAGAGTTGTATTGAGGGGGCGAGTCAGCCGCTGCTTCGTGCGGAGGTCAACACTCCCCCTTCCGCGGGCTGCCGGGGCCCCGTACAGGAGATCCCTTAGGATAGGGGATACGTTTTTCAGCACTGGATATTTCCTTTAAACAGATTTGTAAATGACTCCTATTAAAAAATCTTTACCCTTCCAGTACTTTTTAGCAGCTGTATGCTACAGAGGAAATTCTTTTCTTTTTTAATTTATTTTCTGTCTTGACCACAGTGCTCTCTGCTGACACCTCTGTTTGTGTCAGGAACTGTCCAGAGCAGCATAGGTTTGCTATGGGGATTTTCTCCTGCTCTGGACAGTTCCTGACACGGGCATCAGGTGTCAGCAGAGAGCACTGTGGTCAGACACTAAGGAAATTTAACAAACAAAAAAAAAGAATTTCCTGTGGAGTATACAGCAGCTGATAAGTTCTGGAAGGGTAAAGATTTTTTAATAGGAGTCATTTACAAATCTGTTTAACTTTCTGGTACCAGTTGATTTAAAAAAATAAATAAATGTTTTCCACCGGAGTACCACTTTAAGCAGTTTTTTCTACTTTTTTCCCAGAGTTGAAGGTTATAAAACAGTGTGAGATCGGCCTGAAGATCTGACTAGGTCCAAGTTATTGGTGAGCGGCCGGGCCCCTGCGCCATAATACCCAATAATTGATTGTATTCTGATGAATATCCAGCGTTCAGGTTACGGGTTTCTTTCCAGCACCCATCACGGCGCCGGCGCTGCCCGTACTCTA
Source organism: Hyla sarda (assembly GCF_029499605.1). Taxonomy (NCBI): domain Eukaryota; kingdom Metazoa; phylum Chordata; class Amphibia; order Anura; family Hylidae; genus Hyla; species Hyla sarda. Next base: position 6,495,773 of record NC_079194.1, read on the forward strand.
CGCGGTGACTGATGGAAGGAATTTAATTAAACATTTAAATCAAGTTCCTGACAGACGGATCTGGGTGATAATCCAGGGTTCAGCATCTACAGCCGCTGTCAGACACTTCTGATTCATCCCCCGCAACTGTTCCAAAACCACCTGTATGGAAAACAAGCGATTTGTTATACAGCCGCGGCGTCTCCTCCACTGACCCTCAGGCAGCTGAGACAACACTCAGGATTTATCATAGGAACCGATATTAAATGGTCGTGACCACTCACTTCTCCGGATCAGCTGTGATGAGTGTGTATGATGAGTGTGTATGATGAGTGTGTATGATAAGTGTGTATGATGATGAGTGTGTATGATGAGTGTGTATGATGAGTGTGTATGATGAGTGTGTATGATGAGTGTGTATGATGAGTGTGTATGATGAGTGTGTATGATGATGAGTGTGTATGATGATGAGTGTGTATGATGAGTGTGTATGATGAGTGTGTATGATGAGTGTGTATGATGAGTGTGTATGATGAGTGTGTATGATGAGTGTGTATGATGATGAGTGTGTATGATGATGAGTGTGTATGATGATGAGTGTGTATGATGATGAGTGTGTATGATGATGAGTGTGTATGATGATGAGTGTGTATGATGATGAGTGTGTATGATGAGTGTGTATGATGAGTGTGTATGAGGGGCGGCACTATGTCTGTTCAGTATATGACGTTTTGACGCCATTTTTCACCAGTTTTCCCTTCCTGAGGCTCCAACAGGGTCTGATCCCTAGAACGAGCCAGGAGAAATGGTCGGACCGCCGTTCTATGTGCGATGAAACCTCTTTGAGCCGACCACCATATTGTACAGAAAACACTGGTCTTTTATGGGGGCGGCCCTCTCCAACAAGAAGTATAAAGAATATGGGTTCAATTATCTAAAGAAGGGAGGAGGCAGGAACAGGACGCAGAAAAACTCATAAAATGGTGAAAGATTTATTTTATCTAGTGTTAAATTCCTGCCCCCCAGTATGACTCCCCATCTCATTCCTGACCCCCAGTATGACTCCCCATCTCATTCCTGGCCCCCAGTATGACTCCCCATCTCATTCCTGCACCCCAGTATGACTCCCCATCTCATTCCTGCCCCCCCCCCCAGTATGACTCCCCATCTCATTCCAGCCCCCCCCCAGTATGACTCCCCATCTCATTCCTGCCCCCCCCCCCAGTATGACTCCCCATCTCATTCCTGCCCCCCCCCAGTATGACTCCCCATCTCATTCCTGGCCCCCAGTATGACTCCCCATCTCATTCCTGCCCCCCCCAGTATGACTCCCCATCTCATTCCTGCCCCCCCCCCCAGTATGACTCCCCATCTCATTCCTGACCCCCAGTATGACTCCCCATCTCATTCCTGACCCCCAGTATGACTCCCCATCTCATTCCTGACCCCCAGTATGACTCCCCATCCCATTCCTGGTCCACAGCATGGCTCTCCTTCTCTTTCCTGCCTCTCTGCAGGTACTATGGCTTCTGTGACTGACTCAGTGGCCTCTATACTAACACTAGGGCCCCTATGACTGACTCTGTGGATTCAATCACTGACATTACGGCCTCTTTGGCTAACTCAGTAGTCTCTATGGCTCACAATATGGCCTCTATACAGTCACTGTGGCTTCTATGACTGACTCAGTGGCCATTATGACTGACACTTTGGCCTCTATGACTGACACTTTCACTATGGTCTCTATGTAGACATTAGGTCCTCTGATATTACAGCCTTTATCTCTGACTCAATTTTCTCTATGATTGAAACTATGGCCTCTATGGCTGACTCAGTGGCCTCTATGGCTAAAGTAGACTCTGTGGCTTTTATGACTGACATTATGACCTCTATTTATGTGGTGATACTGGGGTGCAAGTTATACTTGCTAGCTCATGACGCCAGGGCACTGTTAGCCTATACACGGTCCGAGGTAGAGACAGCTTCTTTCACTGAGGCAGGAGCAGATGGTGCAACACTCGCAGTACAGAGCAGAGTAGAAGGGATGCAGTGTAACCCTTAGGAGCCCTGTTGCCTTGCTGGGACTTATGGTGCTTCCCCCCCCCCCCCCCCCCCGCCCCCCTGGAATTAGATAGACTTGAGACTTGGAGATTAAGAGATATCCCACCCTGACTAGGGTTCTGCTACGGTCCAATTACTGACACTGCCAGGGTGTGACTCACCAACTCCTGTACGGGGAACACTTGCAGAATGGCGGGGCTGACATGATGAAGAGATTTTCTTTAGGCTTCCCTCTGGATCACCTCACACTTCTTCCACCTCCTTTCCACACTGCAGCTCACTTGGAGCTCTGCTCAGCTCTAGGCTGAATTAGGACAACTTCTCCCACCCTACACTATATACAGGACAATTTTTGGGTTCCCATTGGAGAACAAGGTCACCTGATTACTCTGCATTTCCTTCTTAAAGGTATAGTACACAGATAATAACATAATACAGTAAATACATGCAAAGTGCATAAACACAGTAAACAGTAGAAGAACAGTGGGCCTCTCACAGGAGCAGCAGGCATGCCCGAGGAGATCCACAGCCCACAGGACAGCCCCCGATGCTGGGACACCACATGGAGACAATGCAAAGTAGGAGGAGTAAAAATGGGGGGTATGTTGAGAGCACTGCTGTCAGATGGCGAAGGTTGGAGTCAAGAAACGGTATGAGCCAGCACTTATGCAGGACTAACTTTTATTGAAAAAAGAAGTCTAGACAGTAAAAACAGGACAACGCATTTCGGCACTCACTGGCGCCTTCCTCAGGTCCACAATTATAAATATGTGCAGTTCCTGCGGGAACTCCGGCTAGGACTGCACATATTTATAATTGTGGACCTGAGGAAGGCGCCAGCAAGTGCCGAAATGCGTTGTCCTGTTTTTACTGTCTAGACTTCTTTTTTCAATAAAAGTTAGTCCTGCATAAGTGCTGGCTCATACCGTTTCTTGACTCCAACCTTCGCCATCTGACAGCAGCGCTCTCAACATACCCTCCATTTTTACTCCTCCTACTTTGCATGTTTGTCTGTCCTCCTTGGAAAGACAGAATAATAAGGGGTGAGAGCGGCAGACTGTCGCTTTTTCCTTCTCACCACCATTGTGTACTATCGACTCAAGGTCAGTACGCTACCATAGGTGTCGGTGACGGGTATTTCCATTTTTTTACTTTTCCATAAAATACCACACAGGGCGCGCCCCACTGTTTTTTCTCCTCTCTACACATGGAGACACTGTGAACCCTATGGCTGATTCAGTGGCCTCTATGGCTGATTCAGTGGCCTCTATGGCTGACTCAGTGGCCTCTATGGCTGATTCAGTGGCCTCTATGGCTGACTCAGTGGCCTCTATGGCTGATTCAGTGGCCTCTATGGCGGATTCAGTGGCCTCTATGGCGGATTCAGTGGCCTCTATGGTTGACTCAGTGGCCTCTATGGCTGACTCAGTGGCCTCTATGGCTGACTCAGTGGCCTCTATGGCGGATTCAGTGGCCTCTATGGCTGACTCAGTGGCCTCTATGGCTGACTCAGTGGCCTCTATGGCTGATTCAGTGGCCTCTATGGCGGATTCAGTGGCCTCTATGGCTGACTCAGTGGCCTCTATGGCTGACTCAGTGGCCTCTATGGCTGACTCAGTGGCCTCTATGGCTGATTCAGTGGCCTCTATGGCTGACTCTGACTTTATGACCTCTATGACTGACATTATGACCTCTATGACCGATTTAGTGGCTCTATGCTCGTGCGCGCACGCCATGTTTCTGGAGCTCTGTTCCTTTCTGCGCTGATAGAAGGTGCCCCCCCCCCCCACCTGTGATGATCGCAGGAATCCGTATTATTATATACACAATCCTCAGTATAAATATTTTTGTTGCGTTACATGAACACTGTAAATCTTGGCTGGAGATGGAGTCATTTTCCTCTGACCTTTTGGCTCACAATCATTTTTCTGTTTCTGGGAATTTGAATCCTGCGGCAGTAGGAGGACAATGTGATGGAGGCGATGGAGAATCGCTCTGTGTAAGTCGGTAGAAATTCAAACCTAATTCTCTGACATGGGCCGGCGCCCCCCGGGGACCCCCGAGAGGTGAAAACAGTGACAGCCATGATGACAAGGAGAGGATTGTGAGGAAAGAGGAAACCATTACCGCGAGGAGGTGAAGCCCGCGACACGTCTGTTCATAGACCCCGGTGTCATCTCTGACTGACAGCGACCATTATATGGAATAACAAAAATATTCTCTGTGACAGCAAAATGAGAACTGAACTCACTGGGTCTAAGATACACAAAATATTATTTGCACAAGTTACACAAGCGATTGAGTGACGTTATTTTAGGAACATTCGTGCGCGATCATTTGGAGACTGTGAAACTATTTTTCTTTAAAAAAAACATCACCTTACACTAGAAAATTCCTGGTATTCACTGCATTATCTGTTCTGCTTACACTAAAATAATAAATGCTGCAGTCTACAATTATTCATGGACAGGAAGCTCTTCTCTGTCCTAATCCTCAAGACTCCTCTGTCTCCTCCTCTAGACTCCTCTGTCTCCTCCTCTAGACTCCTCTGTCTCCTCCTCCAGACTCCTCTGTCTCCTCCTCTAGACTCCTCTGTCCTCCTCCTCCAGACTCCTCTTTCCTCCCCCAAACCCCTCTTTCCTTCTCCTCCAGACTCCTCTGTCCTCCTCCTTCAGACCCCTCTGTCCTCCTCCAGACCCCTCTGTCCTCCTCCTCCAGACTCCTCTGTCCTCCCCCAGACCCCTCTGTCCTCCCCCAGACCCCTCTGTCCTCCTCCTCCAGACTCCTCTGTCCTCCCCCAGACCCCTCTGTCCTCCCCCAGACTCCTCTGTCCTCCTCCTCCAGACTCCTCTGTCCTCCCCTAGACCCCTCTGTCCTCCTCCAGACTCCTCTGTCCTCCTCAATACTTCACTCTCCCCTCCAGACTCCTCTGTCCTCTTCCTCCAGACCCCTTTGTCCTCCTCCTCCAGACTCCTCTGCCCTCCTCCTCCAGACTCCTCTGTCCTCCCCCAGACCCCTCTGTCCTCCTCCTCCAGACTCCTCTGTCCTCCCCCAGACCCCTCTGTCCTCCCCCAGACCCCTCTGTCCTCCCCCAGACTCCTCTGTCCTCCTCCTCCAGACTCCTCTATCCTCCCCTAGACCCCTCTGTCCTCCTCCAGACTCCTCTGTCCTCCTCAATTCTTCACTCTCCCCTCCAGACTCCTCTGTCCTCTTCCTCCAGACCCCTATGTCCTCCTCCTCCATACCCCTCTGTCCTCCTCCATACTCCTCTGTCCTCTTCTTCCAGACCCCTCTGCATTCCTCCTCCAGACCCCTTTGTCCTCCTCCTCCTCCAGACCCCTCTGTCCTCCTCCAGACTCCTCTGTCCTCTTCCTTCAGACCCCTCTGCATTCCTCCTCCAGATCCCTTTGTCCTCCTCCTCCAGACCCCTCTGCCCTCCTCCTCCAGACTCCTCTGCCCTCCTCCTCCAGACTCCTCTGCCCTCCTCCTCCAGACTCCTCTGTCCTCCTCCTCCAGACCCCTCTGTCCTCCTCCAGACTCCTCTGTACTCTTCCTCCAGACTCCTCTGTCCTCCCCCTCCAGACTCCTCTGTCCTCCCTCTCCAGACTCCGCTGTCCTCCCCCTCCAGACTCCTCTGTCCTCTTCCTCCAGACTCCTCTGTCCTCCCCCTCCAGACCCCTCTGTCCTCCTCCTCCAGACTCCTCTATCCTCCTCCAGACCCCTCTGTCCTCCTCCTCCAAACTCCTCTGTCCTCCTCCTCCAGACCCCTCTGTCCTCCTCCTCCAGACTCCTCTGTCCTCCTCCTCCAGACTCCTCTGTCCTCCTCCTACAGACTCCTCTGTCCTCCTCCAGACCCCTCTGTCCTCCTCCTCCAGGCTCCTCTGTCGTCCTCCTCCAGACTCCTCTGTCCTCCTCAATACTTCACTCTCCCCTCCAGACTCCTCTGTCCTCCTCCTCCAGACCCCTCTATCCTTCTCCAGACTCCTCTGTCCTCCTCCTCCAGACCCCTCTGTCCTCCTCCTCCAGACCCCTCTGTCCTCCTCCAGACTCCTCTGTCCTCCTCCTCCAGACTCCTCTGTCCTCCTCCTCCAGACTCCTCTGTCCTCCTCCTCCAGACCCCCTGTCCTCCTCCTCCAGACTCCTCTGTCCTCCTCCTCCAGACTCCTCTGTCCTCCTCCTCCAGACCCCCTGTCCTCCTCCTCCAGACCCCTCTGTCCTCCTCCAGACCCCTCTGTCCTCCTCCTCCAGACCCCCTGTCCTCCTCCTCCAGACTCCTCTGTCCCCCTCCTCCAGACTCCTCTGTCCCCCTCCTCCAGACTCCTCTGTCCTCCTCCTCCAGACTCCTCTGTCCTCCTCCTCCAGACCCCCTGTCCTCCTCCTCCAGACCCCTCTGTCCTCCTCCAGACTCCTCTGTCCTCCTCTAGACTCCTCTGTCCTCCTCCAGACTCCTCTGTCCTCCTCCTCTGTCCTCCTCCTCCAGACTCATAGAGATGCCAGGGCAGACAGAAGTTCCATGGCTGTCCGGCATGTTTGGAGTTGAAGTTTTGCAGCACCTGGAGGGCCACAGTTTGAGACCCCTGATGTAAGGTATTCAGGCCGAATTTACATCCCAACCAGACCACAGACTCATTCCACATTCCGCCCAGTAGGACATTATTGAGTGGAAAGAGATAAATAGGTCACACCGGGGGGGGGGGGGGGGCTATAGTGACCTAATGAAATGCGCACGTCCCCGGCTGTAGCCCATTGGGCCTCCCCATCCATCACTGGGGGAATTGTCCTTATTTCCTTCTCTTTTGTGTAAAATGTAAAAACTGACGAGAGACCAAAGTAAATTCAGCTGGAAGGGATTATATGATATATGGATGGTAACACCGCCCGGCCCCGGGATCGGCCCATCTCTGCCCCGGTCATTGGGTACATTTACCCACAAACATCCACAATCTGCACCGTGACCCTTTCTTCTTAAAATATTGTGGTGAGGGTGTGATGAGGGCAGATGTTATTACCCTAGGGGCAGATGGCATTAACTCCTTGTATTCGTGATGCCAGAGCGTGGTTAACCACCCGAGGAATGGCCGCTGAATCCTGGGCTAAGTGCGGGAAAAATATGGTCTCTAATGCCAAGTCAGTTGGAATAGTCTTTACAGCTCAGGAGGCCCAAGGAGATGACCAGTGACTTAGGAGACTTGCGGGCTTGCTGGGACTTGTAGTGAACTTGGACTGAATACTGCAGACCGACGCTGAATTTAGACAGACTTGACTATGACTGACTAGACTTCACCCCTTGTGTAGTTTTCCAGGCTTTGACGTTCCCCTGTGGAAGCACTTTGGAGGGGTCCTATAGGTCACCACACAAGTCACCTGGTCACGGACACCTTCCCTGGTTATATGACTTGGTAACAACATGTAAAGACATATGAACATTATAAAGACAATTTCATATATAACATAAAGCACTTATTAACCATTTGAGGTATATACAATAAGGGGGACTCAGGGGACACTGAGATAGAGTCCACCCCACAGGACAGAAAGGGTACAGTGCAACTCCTGTACTGGGTCACCACAAAATCTTTTCTCAGTCTAATGTATTAATGGCTGTGAAATGTGACTAACCGGCTGAGACTGAGGAGACAAGTGGTGCAGATCCGTCTGTCGTGGAAAATCTGATGTAAAGGGAATAAAAGAAGAATTACTTAAAAGTGCTGTCCAGTCCAGAAAACCCAGCTTTATATCCCCTACTAGTTAAGTATTCATACCCATGTATGACTGCTGCATCAGACAGGAAATCTCTTCAGGAGACTGGGAAAGCTGGTGGCGTACTATAAGCCCTGCACAGTTTACTGCGTGCCACCCAGCTTCCCCAGTCTGCTAAAGAGAATATTTGTCTGGGAAAGCAGTCATATTAAAGCTTTTCAGGAGACTGGGGGAGCAGTGTGCGTTTTGGACTGTGCACTGCCTGTCTCCCAGCTTTCCCTGTATGCTGAAGAGAATCTTTTTCTGGTAAAGCAGACATATTGGAGCTCTTCAGGAGATTCATCCCCAATGGCAGATAATGGGGGAGATGTGGATCGGACATGCTGCATTTCACAATCCACCACCAGAGGACGCTATCAGCAGTTTAGCCCCTTCTCCCCATACACTTGTGTGGTTGGCCAGGCGTGTATGTGGGGATCAGGCGACATAGATATTGTAAGTGTTGGGCCAGCTTTACATGCAATGCACCCTGGGAAAAGGTATAATATTAACCTATTAATAGAGAAAAATTACTTGTTGCTCTTAAAGGGGTACTAAATCAACTGGTGCCAGAAAGTTAAGCAGATTTGTAAATTACTTCTATTTAAAAATCTTAATCCTTCCAGTACTTATCAGCTGCTGTATACTGCAGAGGAAGTTGTGTAGTTCTCTCCAGTCTGACCACAGTGCTCTCTGCTGACACCTCTGTCCTTGTCGGGAACTGTCCATAGCAGGAGAGGTTTGCTATGGGGATTTTGGAGGTGTCAGCAGAGAGCACTGTGGTCAGACAGAAAAGAACTACACAACTTCCTGTGGAGCATACAGCAGCTGATAAGTACTGGAAGGATTGAGATTTTTATATAGAAGTAATTTACAAATCTGTTTAACTTCCTGGTAGCAGTTGTTTTCCACCAGAGTACCCCTTTAATATCCTCCCGATTCTGTATTCATTCAGTTTTTCAACATTGTCCATAGAGATAATCCGCCCGGTATTTGCGTTCTATAAACCCAGCGGAAGATTCCGGGTGAGCTGGATATAATAATAGAATCACTGATGGGGACGTTTCCTGTGGAAATCTGGGTGGTACCAAAAAATTCCATGATGTGTTTCCTCTGACAGAACAATAGATCCGGTGATGGAGAATCATCAGTTTCCATTACTGCACAGTGTGTACTGGGACTAGGGCTGCAACCTGGACCTTTATATTAGAAATACCGGCAATGCAATGGGCGGTATTTATCCAACCAATCCTCCAACTCCCGAAATGTGCACCGTAACCTATAACAGTGTATCCCAACCAGGGGCGCCTCCAGCTGTTGCAAAACTACAACTCCCAGCATACTCCTTTAACCCCTTAACGACGAAGGACGTATATGTACGTCCTCCGCTGGCTCCCGCGATATGCCGTGGGGTCACGCGGTGTCCCCGCGTCATATCGGGTCGGTCCCGGCAGCTATCAACGGCCGGGACACGCGGCTAATACAGGACATCACCGATCGCGGTGATGCCCTGTATTAACCCTTCAGACGCGGTGATCAAAGCTGACCGCCGCATCTGAAATGAAAGTGAAAGTAACCCGGCTGCTCTGTCGGGCTGTTCGGGACCGCCGCGGTGAAATCGCGGAGTCCCGAACAACTTACAGGACACCGGGAGGGACCTTACCTGCCTCCTCGGTGTCCGATCGACGAATGACTGCTCCGTGCCTGAGATCCAGGCAGGAGCAGTCAAGCGCCGATAACACTGATCACAGGCGTGTTAATAAACGCCAGTGATCAGCATGAGAGATCAGTTTGTGCAGTGTTATAGGTCCCTATGGGATAATAATGATCAGTATGTGCAGTGTTATAGGTCCCTATGGCATAATAATGATCAGTATGTGCAGTGTTATAGGTCCCTATGGGATAATAATGATCAGTATGTGCAGTTTTATAGGTCCCTATGGGATAATAATGATCAGTATGTGCAGTGTTATAGGTCCCTATGGGATAACAATGATCAGTGTAAGAGATCAGTGTGTGCAGTATTATAGGTCCCTATGGGATAATAATGATCAGTATGTGCAGTTTTATAGGTCCCTATGGGATAATAATGATCAGTATGTGCAGTGTTATAGGTCCCTATGGGATAACAATGATCAGTGTAAGAGATCAGTGTGTGCAGTGTTATAGTCTCCTATGGGATAACAATGATCAGTGTAAGAGATCAGTGTGTGCAGTGTTATAGTCTCCTATGGGATAACAATGATCAGTGTAAGAGATCAGTGTGTGTAATGTTATAGGTCCCTATGGGATAACAATGATCAGTGTGTGCAGTGTTATAGTCTCCTGTGGGAGCTATAACACTGCAAAAAAAAGTTAAAAAAAAGTGTTAATAAAGGTCATTTAACCCCTTTCCTAATAAAAGTTTGAATCACCCCCCTTTTCCCATAAAAAAAATAAAACAGTGTAAATAAAAATAAACATATGTGGTATCGCCGCATGCATAAATGTCCGAACTATAAAAATATATCGTTAATTAAACCGCACGGTCAATGGCGCACACGTAAAAAAATTCCAAAGTCCAAAAGAGCGTATTTTTGGTCACTTTTTATACCATTAAAAAATGAATAAAAAGTGATCAAAAAGTCCGATCAATACAAAATGGTACCGATAAAAACTTCCGATCACGGCGCAAAAAATGAGTCCTCATACCGCCCTGTACGTGGAAAAATAAAAAAGTTATAGGGGTCAGAAGATGACAATTTTAAACATATACATTTTCCTGCATGTAGTTATGATTTTTTTCAGAAATACGACAAAATCACCTATATAAGTAGGGGATCATTGTAATCGTATGGACCTACAGAATAAAGAGAAGGGGTCATTTTTACAGAAATATGCACTGCGTAGAAACGGAAGCTCCCAAAAGTTACAAAATGGAGTTCTTTCTTTGATTTTGTCGCACAATTATTTTTTTTCACATTTCGCTGTGAATTTTTGACTAATGTCACTGCAAAGTAGAATTGGTGACCCAAAAAATAAGCCATAAAATGGATTTTTAGTTGGAAAAGTGAAAGGGTTATGATTTTTAAAAGGTAAGGAGGAAAAAACGAAAGTGCAAAAAACTGAAAAACCCTGCGTCCTTAAGGGGTTAAAGGGGTACTCCGGTGGAAAACTTATTTTTTTTTTTTTTTTTATCAACTGGTGCCAGAAAGTTAAACAGATTTGTAAATTACTTCTATTAAAAAATCATAATCCTTCCAGTACTTATTAGCTGCTGTATACTACAGAGGAAATTATTTTCTTTTTGGAACACAGGGCTCTCTACTGACATCATGACCACAGAGCTCTCTGCAGACATCACGAGCACAGTGCTCTCTGCTGACATCTCTGTCCATTTTAGGAACTGTCCAGAGTAGGAGAAAATCCCCATAGCAAACATATGCTGCTCTGGACAGTTCCTAAAATGGACAGAGATGTCAGCAGAGAGCACTGTGGTCATGATGTCAGCAGAGAGCTCTGTGTTTCAAAAAGAATTTCCGCTGTTGTATTCAGCAGCTAATAAGTACTGGAAGGATTAAGATTTTTTAATAGAAGTAATATACAAATCTGTTTAACTTTCTGGCACCAGTTGATTTAAAAAAAAAAAATTCCCACCGGAGTACCCCTTTAACCCCTATCCAAAGATGTCTGATCACGGGGGTCCTGCGAAAATTGAAAGCAGCGATCTGATTGGTTGCTATGGGCAACTCAGCAACTTTTCCTCTGAACGGGTTTTGATAAATCTCCCCCAGTATGTTTAGAAGGATGGATTCCCGCGATGGGAGACGTGACATCACGCCACGCCCCCTCCATTCATGCCTATGGGAGGGGGTGGGACGGCTGTCTTACTGTTTAGAATCCCGGATGCTGCACAGATAGGGGAATAAGATGTCTGGGAGGTGGAGTACCCCTTTAAACTTCTCTCTTCCTGCTTCCTTGACGAGTTCTTGGAGCAGGACCTGCCAATCACCGGCTACTGCTGTGTCCCACCTCCATCAATGCTTGTGTGATGTCCCAGTACGGGATGTTGCGGTAATGTACCTCTGTCCTGTCAGGCAGAGTCTCTGCGTGTCCTTGGGGCTCTCCTGCAGCAAACCCTATAGCAGTGGTCTCCAACCTGCGGACCTCCAGATGTTGCAAAACTACAACTCCCAGCATGCCCGGACAGCCAACGGCTGTCCTTGCATGCTGGGAGTTGTAGTTTTGCAACATCTGGAGGTCCGCAGGTTGAAGACCACTGCCCTATAGTATTTACAGGTTATGTGTAGTTATGTATTATAAGTGTAATATACCTTTAAATTTGTACCACATGATTGTATTGTTACCCAGAGAACCCCAGTGACCAGGCGACCTCCCAAGTGACCTATGGGCTCCTTGCACAGCCCCTTATATAACAAGGGGAGGGGCTGCAATCGCTCTTCTCTTACACCTCGTGTTTTGCCGAGTTCCAGTGCAGTCAAGTGTTCCGGTGCCTGTGTTCAGCCATTGGAGGCCTTAAAGGGGTTATCTAGGAAAAAAAACTTTTTTATATATCAACTGGCTCTAGAAAGTTGAACAGATTTGTAAATTACTTCTATTAAAAAATCTTAATCCTTTCAGTACTTATGAGCTTCTGAAGTTGAGGTTGTTCTTTCCTTTCTAAGTGCTCTCTGCTGACATCTCTGCTTGTCTCGGGAACCGCCCAGTTTAGAAGAGGTTTGCTATGTGAATTTGCTTCTAAACTGGGCGGTTCCCGAGACACGTGTCATCAGAGAGGACTTAGACAGAAAAGAACAACCTTAACTTCAGAAGCTCATAAGTACTGAAAGGATTAAGATTTTTTTATAGAAGTAATTTACAAATCTGTTTAACTTTCTGGAGCCAGTTGATATATAAAGAAAAAGTTTTTTCCTGGATAACCCCTTTAAAGTTATCCGGTGGATAACTTCTTTTTTGAAGAAGTTAAACAGATTTGTAAATTACTTCTATCAAAAAATCTTAATCCTTCCAGTACTTATTAGCTGCTGAATACTACAGAGCAAATTCTTTTCTTTTTGGAACACAGTGCTCTCTGCTGACATCACGAGCACAGTGCTCTCTGCTGACATCTCTGTCCATTTTAGGAACTGTCCAGAGCAGCATATGTTTGCTATGGGGATTTTCTCCTACTCTGGACAGTTCTTAAAACGGACAGAGATGTCAGCAGAGAGAGCACTGTGCTCGTGATGTCAGCAGAGAGCACCGTGTTTCAAAAAGAAAAGAATTTCCTCTGTACTGTTCAGCAGCTAATAAGTACTGGGAGGATTAAGATTTACAAATCTGTTTAACTTTCTGGCACCAGTTGATTAAGGGTGCGTTCCCACAGGGCGTATACGCAGCGTATTTGACGCTGCGCAAAATGTATGGCAGCAGCGGGAAATACGCTGCGTATCCCTTGCTCACTATACACACAGGGCTTTCCGGCGGCAGCCCTATGTGTGTAGTGAGTTATGGAGGCGGGGCCGCGCGTCACAGATACGCCGGCACACGGCCCCGCCTCCAAAACTCACTACACACATAGGGCTGCCGCCGGAAAGCCCTGTGTGTATAGTGAGCAAGGGATACGCAGCGTATTTCCCGCTGCTGCCATACATTTTGCGCAGCGTCAAATACGCTGCGTATACGCCCTGTGGGAACGCACCCTAAAAAAAAAAAGTTTTCCACCGGAGTACCCCTTTAAATGCTAAACGTACCCCTTTAGGGCGAGAGCTACATGGCGACTTTGGCCATAATAAAGCTCACACACCCAACGATCACCATGTTGTTAATGAAAGAGGAAGGAGTCCAACTGCAACCTCCAAGCGACTGCAACCAGGCCTCCATTTTGGACAGATTTCAAGTGTCTGGCAGGTTGTGGGCGGGGGCCTCCCAAGCCACAACCCGACCCCTTTTACTTTAATTAGCTGCAACTTGATGATCTTTGGCCATGTGACCTGTGCTGCGGAGTCGCCGCCATGTTACCCTCATTAGTGGAGGCGGAGGACCCCCCTACCTGAAAGTCTTTTTAATCTGGGAAACCTGATTCATGTATCCATAGTAAACAAAGAGCGATCTGCAAACAGTCTCCGGAGAATCGTCTCGTTGCGGTCGCGCTCAGTTGTTTCATCCGTAATGAAGTCAGTTGTGGTAAACACGAAGATGACATTTACCAGAGCGTTCTGCCTCTTATTCTACAGCGTAATTAAAACAAAAGCGCATTATGCTGCGGGGAACAGACGCGCAGGTTACGACACGAACACCAGGATAATTCGATTGTTTCTCTGGCGTAAACCGCTGGCAGAGCATATCCCGAAATGTAATTACAAATCAGAGCCGTAATCTCAGCCGATGGTATTGCCCTTGAAATGAGACTTTTATAATGAGGTAAAAGACAGAGATCTAAACTGTGGAGCTACAGCTGCTGCAAAACTACAACTCCCAGCATGCCCGGACAGCCAACGGCTGTCCGGGCATGCTGAGAGTTGTTGTTTTGCAACAGCTGGGGGTCCACAGTTTGGAGGCCACTGTTCTGGAAATGATTCATTGACTTCTATAGGAGAGCGGTGTGGGCATGCTATGTGACATGTGCAGGGAGGGGGAGGACGTGAGCTGTAACTATAACCTATTGACTTCTATGGGAGAGTGTTATGGGCATGCTATGTGACACGTGCAGGGAGGGGGAGGAGGTGAGCTGTGACTATAACCTATTGACTTCTATGAGAGTGTTGCATGGAGGGGGAGGATCACAGCTGTGACCGTCACCTAAGAGTCTTGTGGGCATGCTCTGGAACATGTGCAGGTAGATGGAGGAGGTGTACTGTGATCATCATCTATTGACTTCTATAGGAGTGTGTTGTGGACATGCTCTGCGACCATTGCAAGGAGGGGGAGAAAGTGTGCTGAGAGTTGTAGTTTTGCAAAAGCTCGGGGTCCACAGTTTGGAGGCCCCTGTTCTGTGTGGGCATGCTATGTGACATGTGCAGGGAGGGGGAGGAGGTGAGCTGTGACTATAACCTATTGACTTCTATGGGAGAGTGTTATGGGCATGCTATGCGACATGTGCAGGGAGGAGGTGAGCTGTGACTATAACCTATTGACTTCTATGGGAGAGTGTTATGGGCATGCTATGTGACATGTGCAGGGAGGAGGTGAGCTGTGACTATAACCTATTGACTTCTATGGGAGAGTGTTATGGGCATGCTATGTGACATGTGCAGGGAGGCGGAGGAGAGGAGCTGTGACTATAACCTATTGACTTCTATGGGAGAGTGTTATGGACATGCTATGTCACATGTGGAGGGGAGCTGTGACTATAACCTATTGACTTCTATGGGAGAGTGTTATGGGCTACATGCTATGTGACACGTGCAGGGAGGGGGAGGAGGGGAGCTGTAACTAACCTATTGACTTCTGTGGGAGATTGTTATGGGCTACATGCTATGTGACACGTGCAGGGAGTCTTGTGGGCATACTCTGGGACATGTGCAGGGAGATGGAGGAGGTATGCTGTGATCATCATCTATTGACTTCTATAGGAGTGTGTTGTGGACATGCTTGGCGACCATTGCAAGGAGGGGGAGAAAGTGTACTGTAATCATCATCTATTGACTTTTATGGGACAGTGTTGTTGACATGCTCTGTGACCTGTGCAGGAAAATAAGAGAGTAAACTGTGTTGTGGGCATTCTCAATGACCTGTGGAAGGAGGGGGAAAAGGTGTGCTTTGACTGCTATGAGAGTGTTGCTGGCATGCTTTGCAACCTTTGCATGGAGGGGGAGAGCTGTGACCATCAACTATTGACTTATTTGCAAGTGTTGTGGGCATGCTCTGCGACATGTGCATGGAGAGGGAGGAGGTGTACTATGATAATAATCTATTGACCTCTATAGGAGTGTGTTGTGGACATGCTCTGTGACCATTGCAAGGAAGGGGAGGAGGTTTGGTGTGATCATCATCCATTGACTTTTATGGCAAAGTTTTGTGGACATGCTGTGTGACCTGTGCAGGGAAGGGAGGAGGTGAGCTGTGCATATAACCTATTGACTTCTATGGATAAGTGCAGTGGGTCAATCAGATGGTCTTTTCATTACGTTTCACTGTATGTCAGTCACAGCTGTGGAGGCAGAGTTATCTTTGGGTGGAATTGGTAAATATGTATTGACTCCAAATTGCTTTTGATTAGGAGAATGTGATGTCGCCTCTCACATCAGGCAATTATTATTATTTTTTTTTTTTATCACTAATTATTATAGATTAGTGGTTTCCCACTGCGGACCTCCTATGTTCTGTCCTGATCTTGCTGTTACTAGAGACAGAATTCCCCTAACAACAGTCAGTGAACAGCAGATTGCAGAGAAGTGAGAAACCTATTGGCCAGAATAGTGTAAAAGCAGTGGTGGCCACACAGTGGACCTCCAGCTGTTGCAAAACTACAACTCCCAGCATGCCCGGACAGCCAACGGCTGTTTTGATTTTTTTTTTCAGTTTGATAGGTTACTATGGGTGACTGTGCCACTTTTTTTTTTTTATCACTAATTATTATAGATTAGTGGTTTTCCACTGTTGACCTCCTATGTTCTGTCCTGATCTTGCTGTTACTAGAGACAGAATTCCCCTAACAACAGTCAGTGAACAGCAGATGGCAGAGAAGTGAGAAACCTATTGGCCAGAATAGTGTAAAAGCAGTGGTGGCCATTCAGTGGACATCCAGCTGTTGCAAAACTACAATTCCCAGCATGCCCGGACAGCCGTTGGCTGTCCGGGCATGCTGGGAGTTGTAGTTTTGCAACATTTAGATTTTTTTTCCCCGAAGACATCAGCCTGATTGGTTACTATGGGTGACTGCGCCACTTTTTTTTTATCACTAATTATTATAGATTAGTGGTTTCCCACTGCGGACCTCCTATGTTCTGTCCTGAACTTGCTGTTACTAGAGACAGAATTCCCCTAACAACAGTCAGTGAACAGCAGATTGCAGAGAAGTGAGAAACCTATTGGCCAGAATAGTGTAAAAGCAGTGGTGGCCACACAGTGGACCTCAGGCTGTTGCAAAACTACAACTCCCAGCATTGGCTGTCGGGGCATGCTGGGAGTTGTAGTTTTGCAACATTTAGATTTTTTTTCCGAAGACATCGGCCTGATTTTTGGGGGACAGAGACTGAATAAACAAAAAAAGGGCACTTCTTATAATTATTTATATCAATGCCCACATAATGATGCCAGACTGCCCGGGGCACTTATGGGAGGAACATCAAAAGGGCCGGGGCTCAAGCCTCCTTTCTTGTACATAACCGGCGACCACAGTCACGTAAATCAAGGTAAGAATTTTTATGGCGTCAAACCTGGAGTAGAGGCGAGGAGGTATGTGAGCGCAAATCACTCCGACACCTTTTATTACCAGGTTGCCGCCCATCACCTCTGGGCACAGACCCTTCATGACTTCTCCTTCCCTGCCCAGGTGTGAACATCTCCGCAATCATTCCTGGGAAATCCTCTGATTACACAATTCCATATACAACCTTTAAAATTAGGAATAATTCTCCAAAATATCCCCAAATCTTGGGGAAGAATTTAGTGAGATTTAGAAAGTCAAAACAGCTGTGATCACCATCGCCAGTGACTGACAGCCAAAAAATAACAGGAAGCTGGGAAACTTTAAAGGGATACTCTGGTGGAAAACATTTTTTTTTTGTTTTTTAATCAACTGGTGCCAGAAAGTTAAACAGATTTGTAAATTACTTCTATAAAAAAATCTTAATCCTTCCAGTACTTATTAGCTGCTGAATACTACAGAGGAAATTCTTTTCTTTTTGGAACTCATATCACGAGCACAGTGCTCTCTGCTGACATCTCTGTCCATTTTAAGAACTGTCCAGAGTAGGAGAAAATCTCCATAGCAAACATATGCTGCTCTGGACAGTTCCTAAAATGGACAGAGATGTCAGCAGAGAGCACTGTGGTCATGATGTCAGCAGAGAGCACTGTGTTCCAAAAAGAAAATAATTTCCTCTGTAGTATACAGCAGCTAATAAGTACTGAAAGGATTAAGATTTTTTAATAGAAGTAATTTACAAAAAAAAAAAAAAAAAAAAAGTTTTCCACCGGAGTACCCCTTTAAGGAATATTCCACCAAAGCGGTTGTTGTGTAGAAGAATTAATAAAGTTTATTTAAAAGTAACACAGCTGTACGGTCAGATCATTGACTTTAGATTTGATATCAGGAATGATAACACTAAGGCCGGGTTCACACCACGTTTTTGCAGTACAGTTTCCGTATACATTCTCAATGTGAAAACCGTACGGAATCGTATTGAAAAACCGTATGCCAAACGATGCATCCTGTTTGCGTCTTGTACGGTTTTGTCTGTTTTTTTCCCGTAACCAAAACTTTAGCCTAACACGTTTTTTTGGTCCGGGTGGAAAACCGTATTAAGCCGTATACGTTTTATATCGTATACTGGGAACCGTACAGACCTGTATGTGCGTACGGTTCCATCCAGTTTGCACCATGCGGTTTTTGACTTTGCACAGTTTTTTTCTTGGAATTTCAATCAAACAAGTGAAACTTTATTCGTAATGTAGTGAAAAGTTAAAAACCTATACGTTTTTTTTCTTAAATAATGAATGCAACCAGACATAATTTTTCAAACCGTATACAGATTTAAATTTGTCCACACGTTTTGATACAGTTTAGTGCGGTTTTGGGGAATCCGTTTTTCATCAAAAACCTGAAACGGGAACTGTATTGCAAAAACGTGGTGTGAATGCAGCCTAATCCAGATTCATTTCTCCAAAAGGAAGAGCCCCTCAGATGGCTGTTTCTGGAGTTTTTGACCCTCATCAGTACAGGGCAGAGGGTCATTGGCTAGAGCAATACCCTAAAGGGGTACTCCAGTGGGAATAAAAATGTTCATATCAACTGGCTCCAGAAAGTCCTATACACGAGTCAACTATTCATCTGTTCATCCACAGTGTATTTGGCCCTTAAAGGGGTACTCCAGTGGAAACCAATTTTTTCATATCACCTGGTGCCAGAAAGTTATACAGATCTGTAAATTACTTCCATATAAAAATCTTAATCCTTCCAGTACTTATCAGCTGCTGTATGCTCCACAGGAAGTTGTGTAGTTCTTTCCAGTCTAAGTACAGTGCTCTCTGCTGACAACTCTGTCCATGTCAGGAACTGTCCAGAGTAGAAGAAAATCCCCATGGCAAACCTCTCCTGCTCTGGACAGTTCCTGACAGAGGTGGCAGCAGAGAGCACTGTGGTCAGACAAAAAAGAACTACAGAACTTCCTGTGGAGCATACAGCAGCTTATAAGTGCTGGAAGGATTAAGATTTTTTAATGGAAGTAATTTACAGATCTGATAAACTTTCTGGCACCAGTTGATTTGAAAAAAAACTTTTCCAACAGAGTTCCCTTTAAGGGCCAATTACATAGGGTGACTGTTGAATGAACAGGCCACCTGTGTTTAGGACCCAGCGATCAGCCCACAAATGAAACAATGCCTAATACGTCAGCTGAGGAGCAGACAGGAAATGAATACAGCATGGATGTAGGTGCTGCTTCCATGTTGATTGTGGCTCCTCTTTCCCTGCTGAGGTTATTATGAGTCATTGGAGCTCACCTGGTTCTCTGAGGATCGACGCCTAAAATGTGGTGCCGAAATGCATGAAAAAAATCTAATAAAGGCTTCGCTGCCTATAAAAACAAGAATTAATTACAGTTCTGTCTCCTATAAAACCGGCCGACCGAAAAACTATTACATAGGCAAATAGGATCTGATGAGACTGTGAAGAGAAGATTTATACAGAGATGGGATTAATATAAGTGTAAGGGGGGATATATACTGTATATATGATGTCACTGGATCTACATATGTGGCCCCGACATGGCCAGCTATGGCTTCCATATCCCAGTGGATACTTATTGTAAAGTAATGTTACCCAGCCTGTGGTAGGGACAGAGGAGTCTGGAGGAGGAGGACAAAGGAGTCTGGAGCAGGAGGACAGAGGAGTCTGGAGCAGGAGGACAGAGGAGTCTGGAGTAGGAGGACAGAGGATACTGGAGGAGGAGGACAGAGGAGTCTGGAGGAGGAGGACAGAGGGGTCTGGAGGAGGAGGACAGAGGAGTCTGGAGGAGGAGACAGAGGAGTCTGGAGCAGGAGGGCAGAGGGGTCTGGAGGAGGAGGACAGAGGAGTCTGGAGGAGGAGACAGAGGAGTCTGGAGCAGGAGGGCAGAGGGGTCTGGAGGAGGAGGACAGAGGAGTCTGGAAGAGGAGGACAGAGGAGTCTGGAGGTGGAGGACAGAGGATTCTGGAGGAGAAGGACAGAGGAGTCTGGAGGAGGAGGACAGAGGGGTCTGGATGAGGAATCTGGAGGAGGATAGAGGAATCTGGAGGGGGAGGACAGAGGAGTCTGGAGGAAGAGGACAGAGGAGTCTGGAGGAGGAGGACAGAGGGGTCTCGAGGAGGAGGACAGAGGGGTCTGGAGGTAGAGGACAGCGGAGTCTGGAGGAGGAGGACAGTGGGTTCTCGAGGAGGAGGACAGAAGAGTCTGGAGAAGGACACAGGAGTCTGGGCGGCTCCATGTTACGTGATATGGGGCGGTGTGAGTATACCCTAGTAGAGAGTGTAGGGATGTGTATCGGGTGATCTGGGGTCATGCGAGTATACCTTTTTATAGAGTGCAGGGACGTTTATCGGGTGATTTGAAGTGGTGTGAGTATACACTAGTATAGAGTGCAGGGCCATGTATCGGGTGATCTCCAGTCCTGTGAGTAAACACTAGTATAGAGTGCAGGGAAATGTATTGGGTGATCTGGGGTTTGTGCGATCATACACTATTATAGTGTGCAGGGACATGTATCGGGTGATCTCCAGTCCTGTGAGTATACACTAGTATAGTGTGCAGGGGCATGTATCGGGTGATCTGTGGTTGTGTGAGCATACACTAGTATAGTGTGCAGGGACATGTATGGGGTGATGTGTGATTGTGTGAGTATACACTAGTATAGAGTGCAGGGACATGTATCGGGTGATGTGTGATTGTGTGAGTATACACTAGTATAGAGTGCAGGGACATGTATCGGGTGATGTGTGATTGTGTGAGTATACACTAGTATAGAGTGCAGGGACATGTATCGGGTGATCTGTGGTTGTGTGAGCATACACTAGTATAGTGTGCAGGGACATGTATCGGGTGATGTGTGATTGTGTGAGTATACACTAGTATAGAGTGCAGGGACATGTTTCGGGTGATGTGTGATTGTGTGAGTATACACTAGTATAAAGTGCAGGGACATGTATCGGGTGATCTTGGGTTGTGTGAGTATACACTAGTATAGAGTGCAGGGACATGTATCGGGTGATCTTGGGTTGTGTGAGTATACACTAGTATAGAGTGCAGGGACATGTATCGGGTGATCTGGGGTTGTGTGAGTATGCAGTAGTATAGAGTGCAGGGACATGTATCGGGTGATGTGTGATTGTGTGAGTATACACTAGTATAGAGTGCAGGGACATGTATCGGGTGATGTGTGATTGTGTGAGTATACACTAGTATAAAGTGCAGGGACATGTATCGGGTGATCTTGGGTTGTGTGAGTATACACTAGTATAAAGTGCAGGGACATGTATCAGGTGATCTGGGGTTGTGTGAGTATACAGTAGTATAGAGTGCAGGGACATGTATCAGGTGATCTGGGGTTGTGTGAGTATACAGTAGTATACAGTGCAGGGACATGTATCAGGTGATCTGGGGTTGTTTGAGTATACACTAGTATAAAGTGCAGGGACATGTATCGGGTGATCTGGGGTCGTGTGAGTATGCAGTAGTATAGAGTGCAGGGACATGTATCAGGTGATCTGGGGTCGTGTGAGTATGCAGTAGTATAGAGTGCAGGGACATGTATCGGGTGATCTGGGGTCGTGTGAGTATGCAGTAGTATAGAGTGCAGGGACATGTATCGGGTGATCTGGGGTCGTGTGAGTATGCAGTAGTATAGAGTGCAGGGACATGTATCGGGTGATCTGGGGTTGTGTGAGTATACAGTAGTATAGAGTGCAGGGACATGTATCAGGTGATCTGGGGTTGTGTGAGTATACACTAGTATAAAGTGCAGGGACATGTATCGGGTGATCTGGGGTCGTGTGAGTATGCAGTAGTATAGAGTGCAGGGACATGTATCAGGTGATCTGGGGTCGTGTGAGTATGCAGTAGTATAGATTGCAGGGACATGTATCAAGTGATCTGGGGTCGTGTGAGTTTGCAGTAGTATAGAGTGCAGGGACATGTATCGGGTGAGTACGTTCTTTGTTTCCATCTCCAGGATTGGTGATATGATGTCACCCAGAAACAATGAATAATTATGTGCTTATCCGGATGCCTGGCAGTCGTCTCTCACCAGGCCGCAGACATGTCGGAGTGTTCCCTCCTCACTTTATCTCATGTAGCAACATTTGGGGGTTGTTGACGCTCATGTCGTGAACCACTATAGAGCGTACGATGTAATACCAGTAGTGACCACAGGTGGGGTATTTGTCAGATTATGTATTTGTTACTATATGTATAATTCATTGTGCATTATAGATGCAGACAAAATGCAAGAACTATTTAATAGAACTATTAAACTGTAATTAACAATAATAACAAAATCCGACTGTAAAGGGAAAAAAAATGGCAGTAAAAATGTGATAAAACCTGCAGCAATTTAAATAATTTAGTTATTTAGAAAAATGTCTATTTACTGCTAGAAATATGACCAGAAATACAGTGTGTGAATATGGCCTTATAGGAAAAAAATACATGTAATATACTTAAAAAAATTCACATATAAACGAGACCTTATACAAAAACCCACACAGAACGGGGGAGATTTATGGCGCCATCTTATAATATGATTCTCTTTGTCGTCTTTCATTTAACTAATGCAATATGAGAAGTGAAAGTTATGTTTTGTTGCTATGGGCTGAGCCCTGATTGGTTGCTATGGGCTTAGCTGTGATTGGTTAATATGGGCTGAGCCCTGATTGGTTCCTATGGGCTGAGCCCTGATTGGTTCCTATGGGCTGAGCCCTGATTGGTTCCTATGGGCTGAGCCCTGATTGGTTGCTATGGGCTGAGCCCTGATTGTTTCCTATGGGCTGAGCTGTGATTGGTTCCTATGGGCTGAGCTGTAATTGGTTCCTATGGGCTGAGCTGTGATTGGTTAATATGGGCTGAGCTGTGATTGGTTGCTATGGGCTGAGCCCTGATTGTTTCCTATGGGCTGAGCCCTGATTGGTTGCTATGGGCTGAGCTGTGATTGGTTAATATGGGCTGAGCTGCAATTGGTTCCTATGGGCTGAGCCCTGATTGGTTCCTATGGGCTGAGCCCTGATTGGTTCCTATGGGCTGAGCTGTGATTGGTTAATATGGGCTGAGCCCTGATTGGTTGCTATGGGCTGAGTTGTGATTGGTTAATATGGGCTGAGCTGTAATTGGTTTCTATGGGCTGAGCCCTGATTGTTTCCTATGGGCTGAGCCCTGATTGGTTCCTATGGGCTTAGCTGTGATTGGTTCCTATGGGCTGAGCTGTGATTTGGTTCCTATGGGCTGAGCTGTGATTGGTTCCTATGGGCTGAGCCCTGATTGGTTCCTATGGGCTGAGGGCCCAAATGTGGGTTAGCAATGTTTTTACCACCCCCCTCCACAGGCTCTCTTTTTGTTACTTAAGGATTTTTTGTCACTCAGCTCCTCCAAAGCAGTGCCAGTGTTGTCCAAACAATGTGTCTCCAGCTGTTGCAAAATTAAAACTACCAGCATGCCCAGACATCAAATGGCTGTTCACTTTCACCGGCACTATGTCATGGTAGAGCAGTGAGGAGTAGGTGCTGGAATTGGCCAGACAAGTAAGGAAGGAAGTTCCTGTGTGTGTACTACTATCAAACAGTCCAGCTCTGGTTTCACCCCCTGATATAGAAAGGATGAAAAACAGCTGAGCCATATGAAGGAGGTTCTCCGGGGCGAAGCAGCAAGGAGAGTCCAAAAACCAACTTGATCTATAAAATTAGTATTTAAGGCTATAAAAAAAAAGTGAAGTATTGAGTAATATCAAATGTCTGTTAGAGAGGTTATCCAGGACTCGAAAAACTGAGCTACCTGCTCCCAAAAACAGCGCCACGTCCTCAGGCTGTGTTTGTTCTTGCAGCTCAGTTTCATTTAATTTAATGGAGCTGAGTTGTAATACCACACACAGCCTGAGGACAGGGGTGGCGCAGTTTTTGGAAGAAATTAGCAATTTTTTCTCAGTTCTGGATAGCGTCTCTAGTGAACATTTATTATTACTTAATGCTTCACTTTTTATGGTTTTATATCCCAATTTTATAGAAAGAAGAAAGCAGCCATGTTTTTTTTTTTTTTATCCTGGGTGTAACCCCCTTTACCTGCATATAGTAGCGGTGCAAGAAATCGAGGTCAGACCATATGAAATAAGCGACGCCGGAAACATTGTATATTGTAATTTGTATATTGAAACAGTCCGGAGATCTTCATACGGGATAAACCGCGAGATCTGACAGGGAGGAGAACATCGCCGGGGGCCATAGAGTTTACACTTCTTTAAGCGCCGACAAAGCATAACGCCTCCATAATAATAGTAATAATGAATAACAACGCTGAACGCCATCTGATCACTGACGTGTTCCCAGGCGCATTGTTTTATTTTTCTGGTAATTTGGGTTATTTATTGTTGTAGAACATCATTTTCATTACGGGCGATGCATATTCTGTTCGGAACGGGAGTCAGAGGGCTTTTATTTTTTACTCCCCTGGACTCTCTTGTTTGTCACCCAAATCCTCTAAAGGATCTGGGTGACAAACAAGGGGTGACTGGGTGACCCCTAGGGTGACTGTGGACCTCTGTCTGTTTCAAAACTACAACTCCCAGCATGCCCGGACAGCCGTTGGCTGTCCGGGCATGCTGGGAGTTGTAGTTTTGCAACAGCTGAAGGTTCACAGTTTGGACATCACTGCTATAGACTGTCTTGGCCACTAGGTGTCTCATGTCTCTGCAATCTACTGTTCACTGCCTGTTGTTAGGGGAATTCTGTCTATAGTAACAGTGAGATCAGGACAAAACACAGGAAATGGGGGCAGGGCTTAGCATGTGCTGTGTACAGGAGAGGTTAAAGGAGAACACCGGAATATAAAAATTGTCTCCCATACTGCCGGAAATAAAAATGTAAAGATGTGCATACCTTCCTCTGCTCCCCCGTGGTCTCCGGTCTCCACCACGATCCTCTTCCTGGTTGCCGGTGGTCGGAGAATCATACTGCGCTCAGCCAATCACCAGCCGCAGAGAAGTCCCGACTCGGCCGGCGATAGGCTGAGCGGCAGTGTGACGTTTTCAGCCCCCGGCAGCAGGTGCCGGTGTAGTGAAGGATTTTGTGTCCTGAAGCGTTCTCACACTGCCGCTCAGCCTATCCCCGGCCGAGACGGACTTCACTGCGGCTGGTGATTGGCTGAGCGCAGTATGATTCTCCGGCCACCGGCAACCAGGAAGTGGATCACGGCGGAGACCGGAGACGGTTACCGGAGGCCCCGGGGGAGCGGAGGAAGGTATGTACATCTTTATTTTTTTTTACTGCTGGCAGTATGGGGGACAATTTTTATATTCCGGAGTTCTCCTTTAAGAGTGAGCCTGTGAGGGTCTGGGCGGTTTACCAACAATCTGTGAGACTGTATGCCTCCTTTAGAGGATGAGAAGGTTTAGCCAGCTCACCGCAATTCAGTCTCTGAGCACCCGTTGTTTGAAGCAAGGATGAAGCTGAGCCGTCTCCTCATTATATGATCAGCCAAGATAAACAGAGAGGGGTCCAGCTCCCAAACCAAAAAAGGTTAAAAGTCTTATTGTTTAATAATCCATTTTAAAAACACTTAAAGTGTGAGTAAAAACCCCTTACGCCGACGCGTTTCGGACCATTAGGTCCTTAGTCATGGCAAAGGAGGAAAATAAGTACAGACCTTATATACTCCATAACAAACCTCCTACCTCCTACCTGGAAGTTGGTGTCGGTCCTCACTTCCTGGGAGGGATCGCAGCAGCCAGGTAAGTTAACCCATTCTTGTCAAAAAACATAGTATCCCCCTTTTACCGTGTGTTACTGCATAGAAAACTATGTGGCAGAAACAAATTCAAGACAAATACCAGAGAAAATAGTAATAATGATAATACAATATGCAAAGATAGCGTAGCTCAGCAAAAATAAACCAACAGAATAATATTCAAAGCTATAATCAAAAAAAGTTCTTGGCAACAATAAAACAATCAAAAATCAGTCAAAATAAGACAAATCATTACGGGAATTCAATCCTTGTGAGTAATGGGAGTCCAGTCTTAATACCCAGAATGCCTCCCTTTTGAATACTACATGAGGCCGGTCACCTCCTCTTTGGGGACGAGGGACACGTTGTATTCCTGTGACCTGGATATATTTTGGGTCCCCTGCATGCACCTCCAGTATATGTCTGCTCAATCCTGAGCGTGCACGAGAACCACCATTTTCCCCTTGCTGCACATGGAAATGTTCATAGAAAGGCTTTTTCTGGAAGCGCAGCCTATGTATTGTACATTACACCTTGTACACAGTGCTGAATTAACCCCGTGTGTGGTCTCACAGTTTATAAGAGATTTTATACTGTTTGTTCTTGCAGCTCAGTTTCATTTAATTTAATGGAGCTGAGTTGTAATACCACACACAGCCTGAGGACAGGGGTGGCGCAGTTTTTGGAAGAAATTAGCAATTTTTTCTCAGTTCTGGATAGCGTCTCTAGTGAACATTTATTATTACTTAATGCTTCACTTTTTATGGTTTTATATCCCAATTTTATAGAAAGAAGAAAGCAGCCATGTTTTGTTTTTTTTATCCTGGGTGTAACCCCCTTTACCTGCATATAGTAGCGGTGCAAGAAATCGAGGTCAGATCATATGAAATAAGCGACGCCGGAAACATTGTATATTGTAACTTATAACTAGGAAACAGTCCGGAGATCTTCATACGGGATAAACCGCGAGATCTGACAGGGAGGAGAACATCGCCGGGGGCCATAGAGTTTACACTTCTTTAAGCGCCGACAAAGCATAACGCCTCCATAATAATAGTAATAATGAATAACAACGCTGAACGCCATCTGATCACTGACGTGTTCCCAGGCGCATTGTTTTATTTTTCTGGTAATTTGGGTTATTTATTGTTGTAGAACATAATTTTCATTACGGGCGATGCATATTCTGTTCGGAACGGGAGACAGAGGGCTTTAATTTTTTACTCCCCTGGACTCTCTTGTTTGTCACCCAAATCCTCTAAAGGATCTGGGTGACAAACAAGGGGTGACTGGGTGACCCCCTAGGGTGACTGTGGACCTCTATCTGTTTCAAAACTACAACTCCCAGCATGCCCGGACAGCCGTTGGCTGAAGGTTCACAGTTTGGACACCACTGCTATAGACTGTCTTGGCCACTAGGTGTCTCATGTCTCTGCAATCTACTGTTCACTGCCTGTTGTTAGGGGAATTCTGTCTATAGTAACAGTGAGATCAGGACAAAACACAGGAAGTGGGGGCAGGGCTTAGCATGTGCTGTGTACAGGAGAGGTTAAAGGAGAACTCCGGAATATAAAAATTGTGGCCCATACTGCCGGCAGTAAAAAAGTAAAGATGTACATACCTTCCTCCGCTCCCCCGGGGCCTCCGGTAACCGGCTCCGGCCTCCGCCGTGATCCTCTTCCTGGTTGCTAGTGGTCGGAGAGTCTTACTGCGTTCAGCCAATCACCAGCCGCAGCGAAGTCCTGACTCGGCCGGCGATAGGCTGAGCGGCAGTGTGACGTTTTCAGCCCCCGGCAGCAGGTGTCGGTGTAGTGAAGAATTTTGTGTCCTGAAGCCTATCCCCGGCCGAGACGGACTTCACTGCGGCTGGTGATTGGCTGAGTGCAGTATGATTCATCCGACCACCGGCAACCAGAAAGTGGATCACGGTGGAGACCGGAGACGGTTACCGGAGGCCCCGGGGGAGCGGAGGAAGGTATGTACATCTTTACTTTTTTTACTGCCGGCAGTATGGGCCACAATTTTTATATTCCGGAGTTCTCCTTTAAGAGTGAGCCTGTGAGGGTCTGGGCGGTTTACCAACAATCTGTGAGACTGTATGCCTCCTTTAGAGGATGAGAAGGTTTAGCCAGCTCACCGCAATTCAGTGTCTGAGCACCCGTTGTTTGAAGCAAGGATGAAGCTGAGCCGTCTCCTCATTATATGATCAGCCAAGATAAACAGAGAGGGGTCCAGCTCCCAAACCAAAAAAGGTTAAAAGTCTTATTGTTTAATAATCCATTTTAAAAACACTTAAAGTGTGAGTAAAAACCCCTTACGCCGACGCGTTTCGGACCATTAGGTCCTTAGTCATGGCAAAGGAGGAAAATAAGTACAGACCTTATATACTCCATAACAAACCTCCTACCTCCTACCTGGAAGTTGGTGTTGGTCCTCACTTCCTGGGAGGGATCGCAGCAGCCAGGTAAGTTAACCCATTCTTGTCAAAAAACATAGTATCCCCCTTTTACCGTGTGTTACTGCATAGAAAACTATGTGGCAGAAACAAATTCAAGACAAATACCAGAGAAAATAGTAATAATGATAATACAATATGCAAAGATAGCGTAGCTCAGCAAAAATAAACCAACAGAATAATATTCAAAGCTATAATCAAAAAAAGTTCTTGGCAACAATAAAACAATCAAAAATCAGTCAAAATAAGACAAATCATTACGGGAATTCAATCCTTGTGAGTAACGGGAGTCCAGTCTTAATACCCAGAATGCCTCCCTTTTGAATACTACATGAGGCCAATCACCTCCTCGAGGGACATGTTGTATTCCTGTGACCTGGATATATTTTGGGTCCCCTGCATGCACCTCCAGTATATGTCTGCTCAATCCTGAGCGTGCACGAGAACCACCATTTTCCCCTTGCTGCACATGGAAATGTTCATAGAAAGGCTTTTTCTGGAAGCGCAGCCTATGTATTGTACATTACACCTTGTACACAGTGCTGAATTAACCCCGTGTGTGGTCTCACAGTTTATAAGAGATTTTATACTGTACATTTTGCCATTTGCAGGTGAGAAAAACTGCTTAGTGTGTATCATGTACTTGCAGAGGTTGCATCTCGGTCGTGAACATCTATAGTTACCCACTGGTCTCAGCATTCATTGCGATTGGTTCAAGAAGTAAAAGGAGGCACTCACCCTGGATACCTGCTAGAAGGAATCCTCATTCAAAAACAGCTTAAAAATGTACAGCGGGTAGAAGCAGAGGAGCAACGCCACAGCGACAGACTGTTTCCTGCGCTCCAAGCGCACTTCCTCGGGCTGCCGATCGGCATTAATGAGAGAGGCAGCACAGACACCTAAGGTAACCCTGGAGGAGCCATAGAGTCCACAGCAGAGACCTAAGGTAACCCTGGAGGAGCCGCAGAGTCCACAGCAGACACCTAAGGTAATCCTGGAGGAGCCGCAGAGTCCACAGCAGAGACCTAAGGTAACCCTGGAGGAGCCGCAGAGTCCACAGCAGAGACCTAAGGTAACCTTGGAGGAGCCGCAGAGTCCACAGAAGAGACCTAAGGTAACCCTGGAGGAGCCGCAGAGTCCACAGCAGAGACCTAAGGTAACCCTGGAGGAGCCGCAGAGTCCACAGCAGAGACCTAAGGTAACCCTGGAGGAGCCGCAGAGTCCACAGCAGAGACCTAAGGTAACTCTGGAGGAGCCGCAGAGTCCACAGCAGAGACCTAAGGTAACTCTGGAGGAGTCGCAGAGTCCACAGCAGAGACCTAAGGTAACCCTCGAGGAGCCGCAGAGTCCACAGCAGACACCTAAGGTAACCCTGGAGGAGCCACAGAGTCCACAGCAAAGACCTAAGGTAACCCTGGAGGAGCCGCAGAGTCCACAGCAGAGACCTAAGGTAACTCTGGAGGAGCCGCAGAGTCCACAGCAGAGACCTAAGGTAACCTTGGAGGAGCCGCAGAGTCCACAGCAGAGACCTAAGGTAACCCTGGAGGAGCCGCAGAGTCCACAGCAGAGACCTAAGGTAACCCTGGAGGAGCCGCAGAGTCCACAGCAGAGACCTAAGGTAACTCTGGAGGAGCCGCAGAGTCCACAGCAGAGACCTAAGGTAACTCTGGAGGAGCCGCAGAGTCCACAGCAGAGACCTAAGGTAACCCTGGAGGAGCCGCAGAGTCCACAGCAGAGACCTAAGGTAACCCTGGAGGAGCCGCAGAGTCCACAGCAGAGACCTAAGGTAACCCTGGAGGAGCCGCAGAGTCCACAGCAGAGACCTAAGGTAACTCTGGAGGAGCCGCAGAGTCCACAGCAGAGACCTAAGGTAACCCTGGAGGAGCCGCAGAGTCCACAGCAGAGACCTAAGGTAACCCTGGAGGAGCCGCAGAGTCCACAGCAGAGACTGGAGGATCTGTATATTAGACGACAATAAGCCGGACGCTCCATAGAGTTGGACTTTATGGCAGAGTGGCCAGGAAGAAGCTCCATAGCGAAACGTCGGGTGGCGGAGGCACACGCTCGTAACTTATCCCACTGTGGGAATTTATTCTTATATCTTTTCAGGGCATTCTAGTATTACACTTTTATTGTTCTTTGGTACCTTTCTCCTTGTTGGATAGCAACCATTGTACCTACATTATTGTTGTGCACTTATGCACTTTATACTAATTATCTTTACATAGTTGTCACGTTTACATTGTATAATGCTCTGACTTAGCTTTATTTCAGCTATTTAGCTGATTTCTATGCGTGTAGCCCCCATTTCAGTCGGTCCTCCTGCACTTTGTCTCATATCTTGCTTTTATGTGATTTTAAGTGTTTGTCATCTTGAGCATATGTGTTTAATAAAAATTATTTTTGTATCATCAATCTGGTCGCTATACGCCCCTTTCTTCTTGTTGTATCTAAAGCTGTGATACTTGCCAAAGGGGGCCGTGCATGCTATAAATTCTGCAGGGGGCACAAACTTTAGCAGACGCCATTTTTTTTGTTTTCTGTTATTTTGAAAGTGTAAATGATGGAAATAAAATGTAACTTTTGGTGACATATTATAAGAATGTCTAATCTGTAATTTGATGCCTTTTGGAGATTTTTCCATCTTTCCTTGGCTTCTTTATGCACATTAATACAAACTTTTTTTTACCTGGGAAGCCCAAACTTTTGATCCCCACTGTATATATATATATATATATATATATATATGCAAAATTGTGGTGGCGCAGCACTCCTGAGTTACTGAGAAAATCCGGGGGGGGTGCAAGCAGATGAAAGCCCGGTCACAGGCACTGTAGACAACGTAGAGAATAATTCTG
This sequence comes from Hyla sarda, assembly GCF_029499605.1. Taxonomy (NCBI): domain Eukaryota; kingdom Metazoa; phylum Chordata; class Amphibia; order Anura; family Hylidae; genus Hyla; species Hyla sarda. The sequence goes on from NC_079194.1 coordinate 6,526,968, forward strand.
CAGCACTCCATAGCATGCGGTAAAAATAGTGGTTTATTCCATCAGACAAGTGCAACGTTTCGATCGCCAGTTGCAGCCATTACTAAATGGAATAAACCACTATTTTTACCGCATGCTATGGAGTGCTGCAGAATTATTCTCTACGTTATATATATAAATATATATATATATATATATATATATGTGTATATATAATTTTAGGCCACTCCCCCAAGCGTGCCTGGCTTATATTTCCTTTGTATAAATTTTTTCTGACGACCATAAATCATTCCATCATACAGTGGTGTGTATGAATCCTTACATACCGCCATCACCTCCCATCATACAGTGCTGTGTATGAATCCTTACATACCGCCATCACCTCCCATCATACAGTGCTGTGTATGAATCCTTACATACCGCCATCACCTCCCATCATACAGTGCTGTGAATGAATCCTTACATACCGCCATCACCTCCCATCATACAGCGGTGTGAATGAAGCCTTACATACCGCCATCACCTCCCATCATACAGTGGTGTGAATGAAGCCTTACATACCGCCATCACCTCCCATCATACAGCGGTGTGAATGAATCCTTACATACCGCCATCACCTCCCATCATACAGTGCTGTGTATGAATCTTTACATACCGCCATCACCTCCCATCATACAGCGGTGTGAATGAATCCTTACATACCGCCATCACCTCCCATCATACAGTGCTGTGTATGAATCCTTACATACCGCCATCACCTCCCATCATACAGTGCTGTGTATGAATCCTTACATACCGCCATCACCTCCCATCATACAGTGCTGTGTATGAATCCTTACATACCGTCATCACCTCCCATCATACAGCGGTGTGAATGAATCCTTACATACCGTCATCGCCTCCCATCATACAGTGGTGTAAATGAATCCTTACATACCGCCATCACCTCCCATCATACAGTGGTGTGAATGAATCCTTACATACTGCCATCACCTCCAATCATACAGCGGTGTGAATGAATCCTTACATACCGCCATCACCTCCCATCATACAGTGGTGTGAATGAATCCTTACATACCGACATCACCTCGCATCATACAGTGCTGTGTAAGAATCCTTACATACCGCCATCACCTCCCATCATACAGTGCTGTGTATGAATCCTTACATACCGCCATCACCTCCCATCATACAGTGCTGTGTATGAATCCTTACATACCGCCATCACCTCCCATCATACAGCGGTGTGAATGAAGCCTTACATAACGCCATCACCTCCCATCATACAGCGGTGTGAATGAATCCTTACATACCGCCATCACCTCCCATCATACAGTGCTGTGAATGAATCCTTACATACCGCCATCACCTCCCATCATACAGCGGTGTGAATGAAGCCTTACATACCGCCATCACCTCCCATCATACAGCGGTGTGTATGAATCCTTACATACCGCCATCACCTCCCATCATACAGTGCTGTGTATGAATCCTTACATACCGCCATCACCTCCCATCATACAGTGCTGTGAATGAATCCTTACATACCGCCATCACCTCCCATCATACAGCGGTGTGAATGAAGCCTTACATACCGCCATCACCTCCCATCATACAGTGGTGTGAATGAAGCCTTACATACCGCCATCACCTCCCATCATACAGCGGTGTGAATGAATCCTTACATACCGCCATCACCTCCCATCATACAGTGCTGTGTATGAATCTTTACATACCGCCATCACCTCCCATCATACAGCGGTGTGAATGAATCCTTACATACCGCCATCACCTCCCATCATACAGTGCTGTGTATGAATCCTTACATACCGCCATCACCTCCTATCATACAGTGCTGTGTATGAATCCTTACATACCGCCATCACCTCCCATCATACAGTGCTGTGTATGAATCCTTACATACCGCCATCACCTCCCATCATACAGCGGTGTGAATTAATCCTTACATACCGTCATCACCTCCCATCATACAGCGGTGTGAATGAATCCTTACATACCGTCATCGCCTCCCATCATACAGTGGTGTAAATGAATCCTTACATACCGCCATCACCTCCCATCATACAGTGGTGTGAATGAATCCTTACATACTGCCATCACCTCCAATCATACAGCGGTGTGAATGAATCCTTACATACCGCCATCACCTCCCATCATACAGTGGTGTGAATGAATCCTTACATACCGACATCACCTCGCATCATACAGTGCTGTGTAAGAATCCTTACATACCGCCATCACCTCCCATCATACAGTGCTGTGTATGAATCCTTACATACCGCCATCACCTCCCATCATACAGTGCTGTGTATGAATCCTTACATACCGCCATCACCTCCCATCATACAGTGCTGTGTATGAATCCTTACATACCGCCATCACCTCCCATCATACAGCGGTGTGAATGAAGCCTTACATAACGCCATCACCTCCCATCATACAGCGGTGTGAATGAATCCTTACATACCGCCATCACCTCCCATCATACAGTGGTGTGAATGAATCCTTACATACCGCCATCACCTCCCATCATACAGTGCTGTGTATGAATCCTTACATACCGCCATCACCTCCCATCATACAGTGGTGTGAATGAAGCCTTACATACCGCCATCACCTCCCATCATACAGCGGTGTGAATGAAGCCTTACATACCGCCATCACCTCCCATCATACAGCGGTGTGAATGAAGCCTTACATAACGCCATCACCTCCCATTATACAGTGGTGTGAATGAGTCCTTACATACCGCCATCACCTCCCATCATACAGCGGTGTGAATGAATCCTTACATACCGCCATCACCTCCCATCATACAGCGGTGTGAATGAATCCTTACATACCGCCATCACCTCCCATCATACAGCGGTGTGAATGAAGCCTTACATACCGCCATCACCTCCCATCATACAGTGGTGTGAATGAAGCCTTACATACCGCCATCACTTCCAATCATACAGCGGTGTGAATGAATCCTTACATACTGCCATCACCTCCCATCATACAGTGGTGTGAATGAATCCTTACATACCGCCATCAACTCCCATTATACAGTGGTGTGAATGAATCCTTACATACCGTCATCACCTCCCATCATACAGTGGTGTGAATGAAGCCTTACATACTGCCATCACCTCCCATCATACAGCGGTGTGAATGAATCCTTACATACCGCCATCACCTCCCATTATACAGTGGTGTGAATGAATCCTTACATACCGTCATTACCTCATCATACAGCGGTGGGAATGAATCCTTACATACCGCCATCACCTCCCATCATACAGCGGTGTGAATGAAGCCTTAGATACCGCCATCACCTTCCATCATACAGTGGTGTGAATGAATCCTTACATACCGTCATTACCTCATCATGCAGCGGTGGGAATGAATCCTTACATACCGCCATCACCTCCCATCATACAGTGGTGTGAATGAAGCCTTACATACCGCCATCACCTCCCATCATACAGTGGTGTGTATGAATCCTTACATACCGCCATCACCTCCCATCATACAGTGCTGTGTATGAATCCTTACATACCGCCATTACCTCCCATCATACAGTGCTGTGTATGAATCCTTACATACCGCCATCACCTCCCATCATACAGCGGTGTGAATGAAGCCTTACATAACGCCATCACCTCCCATCATACAGCGGTGTGAATGAATCCTTACATACCGCCATCACCTCCCATCATACAGTGGTGTGAATGAATCCTTACATACCGCCATCACTTCCCATCATACAGCGGTGTGAATGAATCCTTACATACCGCCATCACCTCCCATCATACAGCAGTGTGAATGAAGCCTTACATACCGCCATCACCTCCCATCATACAGTGGTGTGAATGAAGCCTTACATACCGCCATCACTTCCAATCATACAGCGGTGTGAATGAATCCTTACATACTGCCATCACCTCCCATCATACAGTAGTGTGAATGAATCCTTACATACCGCCATCACCTCCCATTATACAGTGGTGTGAATGAAGCCTTACATACTGCCATCACCTCCCATCATACAGCGGTGTGAATGAATCCTTACATACCGCCATCACCTCCCATTATACAGTGGTGTGAATGAATCCTTACATACCGTCATTACCTCATCATACAGCGGTGGGAATGAATCCTTACATACCGCCATCACCTCCCATCATACAGCGGTGTGAATGAAGCCTTAGATACCGCCATCACCTTCCATCATACAGTGGTGTGAATGAATCCTTACATACCGTCATTACCTCATCATGCAGCGGTGGGAATGAATCCTTACATACCGCCATCACCTCCCATCATACAGTGGTGTGAATGAAGCCTTACATACCGCCATCACTTCCAATCATACAGCGGTGTGAATGAATCCTTACATACTGCCATCACCTTCCATCATACAGTGGTGTGAATGAATCCTTACATACCGCCATCACCTCCCATTATACAGTGGTGTGAATGAAGCCTTACATACTGCCATCACCTCCCATCATACAGCGGTGTGAATGAATCCTTACATACCGCCATCACCTCCCATTATACAGTGGTGTGAATGAATCCTTACATACCGTCATTACCTCATCATACAGCGGTGGGAATGAATCCTTACATACCGCCATCACCTCCCATCATACAGCGGTGTGAATGAAGCCTTAGATACCGCCATCACCTCCCATCATACAGTGGTGTGAATGAATCCTTACATACCGTCATCACCTCCCATCATACAGCGGTGTGAATGAATCCTTACATACCGCCATCACCTCACATCATAAAGTGGTGTGAATGAATCCTTACATACCGCCATTACCTCCCATCATACAGCGGTGTGAATGAAGCCTTACATACTGCCATCACCTCCCATCATACAGCGGTGTGAATGAATCCTTACATACTGCCATCACCTCCCATCATACAGCGGTGTGAATGAAGCCTTACATACCGCCATCACCTCCCATCATACAGCGGTGTGAATGAAGCCTTACATACCGCCATCACCTCCCATCATACAGCGGTGTGAATGAAGCCTTACATACCGCCATCACCTCCCATCATACAGTGGTGTGAATGAAGCCTTACATATCGTCATCACCTCCCATCATACAGTTGTGTGAATGAAGCCTTACATACCGCCATCACCTCCCATCATACAGTGGTGTGTATGAATCCTTACATACCGCCATCACCTCCCATCATACAGTGGTGTGAATGAAGCCTTACATACCGCCATCACCTCCCATCATACAGTGGTGTGTATGAATCCTTACATACCGCCATCACCTCCCATCATACAGTGGTGTGAATGAAGCCTTACATACCGCCATCACCTCCCATCATACAGTAGTGTGTATGAATCCTTACATACCGCCATCACCTCCCATCATACAGTGGTGTGAATGAAGCCTTACATACCGCCATCACCTCCCATCATACAGTGCTGTGTATGAATCCTTACATACTGTCATCACCTCCCATCATACAGTGGTGTGAATAAAGCCTTACATACCGCCATCACCTCCCATCATACAGTGCTGTGTATGAATCCTTACATACCGCCATCACCTCCCATCATACAGCGGTGTGAATGAATCCTTACATACCGTCATCACCTCCCATCATACAGTGGTGTGAATGAAGCCTTACATACCGCCATCACCTCCCATCATACAGTGCTGTGTATGAATCCTTACATACCGTCATCACCTCCCATCATACAGCGGTGTGAATGAGTCCTTACATACCGCCATCACCTCCCATCATCCAGTGGTGTGAATGAAGCCTTACATACCGTCATCACCTCCCATCATACAGCGGTTTGAATGAAGCCTTACATACCGCCATCACCTCCCATCATACAGTGGTGTGTATGAATCCTTACATACCGTCATCACCTCCCATCATAAAGTGCTGTGTATGAATCCTTACATACTGCCATCATACAGTGGTGTGAATGAAGCCTTACATACCGCCATCACCTCCCATCATACAGTGGTGTGAATGAAGCCTTACATACCGCCATCACCTCCCATCATACAGTGCTGTGTATGAATCCTTACATACCGCCATCACCTCCCATCATACAGTGCTGTGTATGAATCCTTACATACCGTCATCACCTCCCATCATACAGTGGTGTGAATGAATCCTTACATACCGCCATCACCTCCCATCATACAGTGGTGTGAATGAAGCCTTACATACCGCCATCACCTCCCATCATACAGTGGTGTGAATGAAGCCTTACATACCGTCATCACCTCCCATCATACAGCGGTGTGAATGAAGCCTTACATACCGCCATCACCTCCCATCATACAGCGGTGTGAATTAATCCTTACGTACCATCATAACCTCCCATCATACAGTGGTGTGTATGAATCCTTACATACCGCCATCACCTCCCATCATACAGCGGTGTGAATGAAGCCTTACATACCGTCATCACCTCCCATCATACAGTGGTGTGAATGAATCCTTACATACCGCCATCAGCTCCCATCATACAGCGGTGTGAATGAATCCTTACATACTGCCATCACCTCCCATCATACAGTGGTGTGAATGAAGCCTTACATACCGCCATCACCTCCCATCATACAGTGGTGTGAATGAATCCTTACATACCGCCATCACCTCCCATCATACAGTGGTGTGAATGAATCCTTACATACCGCCATCACCTCCCATCATACAGTGGTGTGAATGAATCCTTACATACCGCCATCACCTCCCATCATACAGTGGTGTGAATGAATCCTTACATACCGCCATCACCTCCCATCATACAGTGGTGTGTATGAATCCTTACATACCGCCATCACCTCCCATCATACAGTGGTGTGAATGAATCCTTACATACCGCCATCACCTCCCATCATACAGTGGTGTGAATGAATCCTTACATACCGCCATCACCTCCAATCATACAGCGGTGTGAATGAATCCTTACATACTGCCATCACCTCCCATCATACAGTGGTGTGAATGAATCCTTACATACCGCCATCACCTCCCATCATACAGTGTTGTGAATGAATCCTTACATACCGCCATCACCTCCCATCATACAGCACTGTGAATGAATCCTTACATACCGCCATCACCTCCCATCATACAGTGGTGTGAATGAAGCCTTACATACCGTCATCACCTCCCATCATACAGCGGTGTGAATGAAGCCTTACATACCGCCATCACCTCCCATCATACAGCGGTGTGAATGAATCCTTACATACCGTCATCACCTCCCATCATACAGTGGTGTGAATGAAGCCTTACATACCGCCATCACCTCCCATCATACAGTGGTGTGAATGAATCCTTACATACCGCCATCACCTCCAATCATACAGCGGTGTGAATGAATCCTTACATACTGCCATCACCTCCCATCATACAGTGGTGTGAATGAATCCTTACATACCGCCATCACCTCCAATCATACAGCGGTGTGAATGAATCCTTACATACTGCCATCACCTCCCATCATACAGCGGTGTGAATGAAGCCTTACATACCGCCATCACCTCCCATCATACAGCGGTGTGAATGAATCCTTACATACCGCCATCACCTCCCATCATACAGTAGTGTGAATGAATCCTTACATACCGCCATCACCGTCCATTATACAGTGGTGTGAATGAATCCTTACATACCGTCATCACCTCCCATCATACAGTGGTGTGAATGAATCCTTACATACCGCCATCAACTTCCATCATACAGCGGTGTGAATGAATCCTTACATACTGCCATCACCTCCCATCATACAGTGGTGTGAATGAAGCCTTACATACCGTCATCACCTCCCATCATACAGTGGTGTGAATGAAGCCTTACATACCGTCATCACCTCCCATCATACAGTGGTGTGTATGAATCCTTACGTACCGCCATCACCTCCCATCATACAGTGGTGTGTATGAATCCTTACATACCGTCATCACCTCCCATCATACAGTGCTGTGTATGAATCCTTACATACCGCCATCACCTCCCATCATACAGCGGTGTGAATGAAGCCTTACATACCGTCATCGCCTCCCATCATACAGTGGTGTGAATGAGTCCTTACATACCGCCATCACCTCCCATCATACAGTGCTGTGAATGAAGCCTTACATACCGTCATCACCTCCCATCATACAGCGGTGTGAATGAAGCCTTACATACCGCCATCACCTCCCATCATACAGTGGTGTGAATGAGTCCTTACATACCGCCATCACCTCCCATCATACAGTGCTGTGAATGAAGCCTTACATACCGCCATCACCTCCCATCATACAGTGGTGTAAATGAAGCCTTACATACCGCCATCACCTCCCATCATACAGTGCTGTGAATGAAGCCTTACATACCGCCATCACCTCCCATCATACAGCGGTGTGAATGAAGCCTTACATACCGCCATCACCTCCCATCATACAGCGGTGTGAATGAAGCCTTACATACCGCCATCACCTCCCATCATACAGCGGTGTGAATGAATCCTTACATACTGCCATCACCTCCCATCATACAGCGGTGTGAATGAATCCTTACATACCGCCATCACCTCCCATCATACAGTGCTGTGAATGAATCCTTACATACCGCCATCACCTCCCATCATACAGCGGTGTGAATGAATCCTTACATACCGCCATCACCTCCCATCATACAGTGGTGTGAATGAATCCTTACATACGGCCATCACCTCCCATCATACAGTGGTGTGAATGAATCCTTACATACCGCCATCACCTCCCATCATACAGTGGTGTGAATGAATCCTTACATACCGCCATCACCTCCCATCATACAGTGGTGTGAATGAATCCTTACATACCGCCATCACCTCCCATCATACAGTGGTGTGTATGAATCCTTACATACCGCCATCACCTCCCATCATACAGTGGTGTGAATGAATCCTTACATACCGCCATCACCTCCCATCATACAGTGGTGTGAATGAATCCTTACATACCGCCATCACCTCCAATCATACAGCGGTGTGAATGAATCCTTACATACTGCCATCTCCTCCCATCATACAGTGGTGTGTATGAATCCTTACATACCGCCATCACCTCCCATCATACAGTGGTGTGAATGAATCCTTACATACCGCCATCACCTCCCATCATACAGTGTTGTGAATGAATCCTTACATACTGCCATCACCTCCCATCATACAGCGGTGTGAATGAATCCTTACATACCGCCATCACCTCCCATCATACAGCACTGTGAATGAATCCTTACATACCGCCATCACCTCCCATCATACAGTGATGTGAATGAAGCCTTACATACCGCCATCACCTCCCATCATACAGTGGTGTGAATGAGTCCTTACATAATGCCATCACCTCCCATCATACAGCGGTGTGAATGAATCCTTACATACCACCATCACCTCCCATCATACAGTGGTGTGAATGAGTCCTTACATACCGCCATCACCTCCTATCATACAGTGGTGTGAATGAAGCCTTACATACCGCCATCACCTCCTATCATACAGTGGTGTGAATGAAGCCTTACATACCGCCATCACCTCCCATCATACAGAGGCCTCACGCTCTGACATTCTATTCGCCGCCATCATTCAGAGTAAACTATCGGGAGAGAAGTGTTAATTTTGTCAGTTCTTGTGTCTGTTCTGTCGACTTAAATTACAGGGATTAGGAGTCGGCGCTGAGTGATTTCTTACACTGCGATGTCTGGCAGTTAATTGCTTATTTTACTAACCACAAGCCCATTCCCCCCAGGGCCATCCTCAGGCTGGAAATGTCATCTTTCCATCACAGAATAACCAGTCGCTGCATTTTTCCTGTCATCTAAAATTGCTTCAAGTGTAAACGTAAAATTAAACGTTCAGGTTTTGCCTTTACAGCCGCAACATACTCGGCCTTTGCGCACAAAGTGATTCGCTGGATGATACGGTGCGGACACCTTTAGTCCTGGTAGATTTGTTGCAGAATTTTTCTGTGCAAATTGCAGTATAATACATATAAGGGTAAAGGCCGCACACAGTGGAAATGCTGAAAACTCTGCAGAATTTGTGCAGCGAACTACACAACAAAAAATCTACATCTAATCATGCAATTTTTTTGTTGAGATTCCAGGTGGATTATATAAGTGAAGTGAAAAAAGAAAGTTTAAAACGTAGCTGTCATTTCAGGTGACTTTTTAGGATAAGCCGTCCTGTGTGTGAGCAGCAACACTATTTTTGGCCATTCAACTTGTAAATGGTATTTTCAGCATATTTCCTCTGTAGGCTTCATCTATAATTTGCAGTTCTTCCAGAGCTGGTGGGCAGAGCTCCCCATCCCTTCATATACTTTTATTACATGTCTGGAGTGCCCTCCTCCCCCCTGCATAGACTTGTATTGCTTTTATAGAGCTCCCTCCTACCTCCTCCATAGACTTGTATTACTTGTCTGGAGCTCCCTCCTACCTCCTCCATAGACTTGTATTACTTGTCTTGAGCCCCCTTCTCCTCCCTCCATAGATTTGTATTGCTTGTCTTGAGCTCAATCCTCCTCCTCCTCCATAGATTTGTATTGCTTGTCTTGAGCCCCCTTCTCCTCCCTCCATAGATTTGTATTGCTTGTCTTGAGCTCAATCCTCCTCCTCCTCCATAGATTTGTATTGCTTGTCTTGAGCCCCCTTCTCCTCCCTCCATAGATTTGTATTGCTTGTCTTGAGCTCAATCCTCCTCCTCCTCCATAGATTTGTATTGCTTGTCTTGAGCCCCCTTCTCATCCCTCCATAGATTTGTATTGCTTGTCTTGAGCCCCCTTCTCCTCCCTCCATAGACTTGTATTGCTTGTCTTGAGCTCAATCCTCCTCCTCCTCCATAGATTTGTATTGCTTGTCTTGAGCCCCCTTCTCCTCCCTCCATAGACTTGTATTGCTTGTCTTGAGCACAATCTTCCTCCTCCTCCATAGATTTGTATTGCTTGTCTTGAGCCCCCTTCTCCTCCCTCCATAGATTTGTATTGCTTGTCTTGAGCCCCCTTCTCCTCCCTCCATAGATTTGTATTGCTTGTCTTGAGCTCAATCCTCCTCCTCCTCCATAGATTTGTATTGCTTGTCTTGAGCCCCATTCTCCTCCCTCCATAGATTTGTATTGCTTGTCTTGAGCCCCCTTCTCCTCCCTCCATAGATTTGTATTGCTTGTCTTGAGCCCCCTTCTCATCCCTCCATAGATTTGTATTGCTTGTCTTGAGCCCCCTTCTCCTCCTCCATAGATTTGTATTGCTTGTCTTGAGCCCCCTTCTCCTCCCTCCATAGATTTGTATTGCTTGTCTTGAGCCCCCTTCTCCTCCCTCCATAGATTTGTATTGCTTGTCTTGAGCCCCCTTCTCCTCCCTCCATAGACTTGTATTGAACTGATTTTCAGAGTGTAATACATTCTCACAGAAGAGGCAGGTGAGGGAAGAAGCTTGAGAACAGGAGGAAGAAGCATTTATAAGTTTCTTATATTCACTTGTACTATAGATCTATGCAGAGTTTGTTCAGGTGACAATGGCCTATTTATAAATGTGCACTCGTGGATTGTGCTGCGCATTTGCAATGTTTCTGCAGATTTTATTACAGAGCTTGATTTTCTCATTGAAGCCAGTGGAGGAAATCCACAATAAATCTACATTGTACCTGACACCAACATCGCCTTGTGTATCCATCATATCACAGAAATAAAAATAATGCTTCTATATATATGTTCATCACTAGGTGATGCAGATTCTTTCTATGTCTTTTTTATGTGTCTAGCTTCTGTATTTGGCTCACACATACCTCTGTTCTGCTGCTCACTCATTCTGACATCCACTGCTCAGGAGTGGACCTGTCCGAGGCAAGCACTGAAACTGCTCTCACTCCCCATGCATTCACTTCCTTCCTGAGTCTGCTGTGCTTGGTCTCTTCATCCAATCACTGCAGGTTGCTCTGTAACCCCCCTCCTCTAATGCTGCAGTCTGATAGGACAGGAGTGAGCACAGAGTGCTAGTCCCGCCCTAACTTTCTGGACTTTGTCCCTGCCTGTGCTTCATCTGTGACGAAGATAATGCTGCTGCCGGACAGATGGTATGGGGACCCCTAGTGGTCTTTTTTATAAGCCATGATTTCTATATAAATGAAATTTTCTTATGAAGTATATTAGAAAGGTAAATTTTTTGCCAAGATGCACAACATATAAGAAGGTTTTTATTCTGACAAGTGCCCATTTAAATTCTGTATGTTATTTGCATGGGGAGGAAATTTTAAAAATGTATCCATTTTTGCTGCTTCAAAATTTTTGTAAAGAAAATCCTCAGCAAATTTTATACTACACGTGTCCTGATCCCTGTTGATCTTAAAGGGGTATTACAGTGGAAAACTATTTTTCTTTTTAAATCAACTGGTGCCAGAAAGAAAGTTTAACAGATTTGTAAATTACTTCTATTAAAAAATCTTAACCCCTCCCTTTCTTATCAGCTGCTGTATGCTCCACAGGAAGTTGTGTAGTTCTTTCAAGTCTGACCACAGTGCTCTCTGCTGCCACCTCTGTCCATGTCAGGAACTGTCCAGAGCAGGAGAGGTTTTCTATGGGGATTTTCTCCTGCTCTGGACAGTTCCTGACATGGACAGAGGGGTCAGCAGAGAGCACTGTGGTCAGACTGGAAAGAACTACACAACTTGTATGGACCAGCAGCCGACCGGGACGCTGATCGGACATCACTGTATGTCTCTCAGACAGTGAGGGACATGTATCAATAATGGTGTAGAAATGTGTGATTTTATGCATGTTTTTTTGCGACAAATGGTGCATTTTTGCGCCAGATTTATCATTTGTTGCAAACCGCTTGTTAAATTAGGCGCAATTGATGCGCCTATAAAATGTGCAGAATCCTGCCCCAGAATTCCAGGCAACATTTTCTGGCTGTGTTGTAGAAGCTGAAACTTGTTAATTCTCCACTTGGATTTTGCTCTGCTTCACAAACTTAAATCTGACCCAGTTAGTTCCTTTTTCCAACTTAAAAATCTGTCCCTAGGGTTGATAAATGTTTCCTTTTTCCCAAGCTAAACATCATTTTTTGGGGTTTTTTGCTTTGTGGTCCTTTTCTTTACATGGGTTAAGGTTTTTGTTTTGTTTGTGCCACTTTGTTTGGCCTGTGTTCTACCTTGTAATGTTGTTTAGCTACTTTCTGTGTCACTTTTTTCTTGGTGCAAGTTTGCGACCTAACGGGCATGATTGCGCCCAAAAATGCGCCAAAATAAAAGTCACAAATGATGAATTTCATACCAAGGCATGATTGTAACTGAAATCACGACTAACAAAGTGAAATAAGTGATTTTGTTCTAAACCATTTGTCGCAAACATTTGTCGCAAAAAATGACATAAAGGAAAAATTTGCGACACATTACAGACAAAAAAAACAGGGTAAAAAGCTTCATACATACCCCCCAGTGAACAGGAGTGAGGTAGACTAAGGCTGACCATATGCCAATTGTAACTCCTGACACTAGTCCTTATCTATGGGACACCTTTTCTATATGTTCCTTGATAAATCCCATCATCTAGGGAAGAAACGCGTTGGAACTGTTGGACTACAAAACTGTAAAGTAGATTTTATCTCTTATATTATTTTCTGCACATGAGGTAAATGTGGACTAACTGTACCTTCTCTATGGTGAGTTTGGCCCAGTATTTCCAAATCTAAGACCCTGTCTTATGCTTAAAGGGGTACTCCGGTGAAAACCTTTTTTCTGTTAAATCAACTGGTGGCAGAAAGTTAAACATATTTGTAAATTACTTCTATTAAAAAATCTTAATCCTTCCAGTACTTATTAGCTGCTGAATGCTACAGAGGAAATTCCTTTCTTTTTGGAACACTGATGACATCATGAGCACAGTGCTCTCTGCTGACATCTCTGTCCATTTTAGCAACCGTGCATAGCAGATGTATGCTAAGGGCGGCATGGTGGCTCAGTGGTTAGCAATGCTGCCTTGCAGTGCTGGGGACTTGGGTTCAAATCCCACTAAGAACAGCAATAAATAAAGCATTATTATTATCATAATAACGTCAGCAGAGAGAACTGTGGTCGTGATGTCATCAGAGAGCATTCCAAAAAGAAAAGAATTTCCTCTGTAGTATTCAGCAGCTAATAAGTACAGGAAGGATTAAGATTTTTTTATAGAAGTAATTTACAAATATGTTTAACTTTCTGCCACCAGTTGATTTAAAAGAAAAAAGGGTTTCACCGGAGTACCCCTTTAAGAGGGCCTTGAATTGTATGTATATATATATTGGCGAACTGAGGAAGCAGGTTGTGACGCTTTTTATTCTGTCCGTGCAGCTTGGGGGACAGTGATACGTCAACCTCGCACCCTTTATATGATTACTGTGAATATCAGTCAACATCGACCTTATTCACTGACTAATAGCTGGTACAGAATTACCATTGGTCCAGTACCTCAGTATCATTATTGTTATATGTATTTTTGGTGTTCACGAGTGATTATCACAATTTGATGTCAATGTTTTTAATGCATACCAATAAATAATAATTTTTTATATCATTTAAAACATGGGTTTCAATAGGGCTGTGAATAAGTACATAAGGGACCCTTTGGGCTATCAATTTAAAGTGCTGTATACTCTATATGTTCCGGAGAGTGCAATATGCCAGCACTAGGACCGCACGGGAATGCGCCATCTCATAGCCGACTATGCATTCCGTGCAGTGTCTGAACGTGTTCATTCTTTGCGCGGACACGTAAAATGGAATTTCCGTGCCGGAAACATCTGGCACGGAAATTCCGCCATGTGCCCAGCGCAGATGAGTCCCATTAAATTCAACGGGACTCTGCTGCAGCAGAATTTCCGTGCACAATTCCAAATGGAATTCCGCACGGAAATTCCGAGGTGTAAACATGGCCTTACTGTGTGGGACCTAAACGGGGCACTATTAGGCTGGGTTCACACTACCTTTTCTCCCATACGGGAGCGCATACGGCAGGGGGGAGCTAAAACCTCGCGCTCTGGTATGCCTTCGTATGCGCTCCCATATGTCATTCATTTCAATGAGCCGGCCGGAGTGAAACGTTCGGTCCGGTCGGCTCATTTTTGCGCCGTATGCGCTTTTACGACTGGACCTCAAACCGTGGTTGACCACAGTTTTAGGTCCGATTGTAAAAGCGCATACGGCGCAAAAATGAGCCGACCGGACCGAACGTTTCACTCCGGCCGGCTCATTGAAATGAATGACATACGGGAGCGCATACGAAGGCATACGGGAGCGCAAGGTTTTAGCTCCCCCCTGCCGTATGCGCTCCCGTATGGGAGAAAACGTAGTGTGAACTTACTCTGCAACTCTGGCCTCAGCAGTATATGGCAGAAAACCGAGGTCAGTGATTGGCTACAGTGGTCACATGGGTGTGTACGGGACATGAATGGCGCTGGAAGCGGCGGGGGATCAGACTTGAGAGTATAGTCACTTTGGGGGAGATTTACCAAAACCTGAGCAGAGGAAAAGTTGCCCAGTTGCCCATAGCAACCAATCAGATCGCTGCTTTCATTTTGCAGAGGCCTTGTTAAAAATGAAAGCAGCGATCTGATTGGTTGCTATGGACAACAGGGCAACTTTTCCTCTGCACAGGTTTTGATAAATCTCCCCTTGAGGTTTATCTTTTTGTATAGTAATTTTGGGGGAGATTTATCAAAAACCTGTCCAGCGGTGCAGTTGTCCATAGCAACCAATCCGCCCGCTTCTTTAATTTATAAAGAGACCTGTGAAAAATGAAAGAAGCGCTCTGATTGGTTGCTATGGGCGACTGCACCGCTCTTCCTCTGCACAGGTTTTGATTAATCTCCTCCTTTATCTTTTCGTTTTGTCTATTCTGAGGCCCGGATACATCTTTATAGCAGGTCATGTGATGTCTGCGTTTCTGCCGGCGGGGCGTCGTGTTGCTGCTTGTCTCCCGGAGCCGATCACAGCGTATGATGTTTTTTTTGTGTGTTTTTTTAATGAACTTCCAACCAAAACACGCCATCGACTTTGTTCCTCTGATACTTGATATAGTGACCCCGGGGCAGATAATATATATTTATTCGAAATTCACCACAATAATTAAATAATTATAGGACCCGATGGGAATTCTGTGGGAGAGAGATCACTCACAACAGTGTTTTCTAAACAGTGCGCCTCCAGCTGTTGCAAAACAACAACTCCCAGCATGCCCGGACAGCCTTCGGCTGTCCGGGCATGCTGGGAGTTGTAGTTTTGCAACAGCTGGAGGCGCACTGTTTGGTGTAATTGCTTCTGCTGCAGATAAACATAATATAGATAAAGAGACAAATATTTTATAGGAAATCTTTAGACAAAAAGGAAACCATATCTGAATTTATAGACCGTGTGCGCGCAGGGGTCTCAGCCCTCCAAAAAATGTCATTTCTTACTGATAAAATGTGTCTCAAACTTATAGGGGGAGATTTATCAAAACCTGTGCAGAGGAAAATTTGACCAGTTGCCCATAGCAACCAATCAGATCGCTGCTTTCATTTTTAACAAGGCCTCTGTAAAATGAAAGCAGCGATCTGATTGGTTGCTATGGGGAACTCAGCAGCTTTTCCTCTGCACAGATTTTGATAAATCTCCCCCATAGACTTTTTGCCATTTAGAGCACTTGTTAAGCTGCTGTTGTTTCCATTCTTTTAACTTTTTTTTTTTTTTTTACAATTTTCATCCTGTTTTTTTTTTTTTTTTTTTTTTGGCTACAGCAAATTCTTTCATGCAATTTGCAAAACAAGGTGTTTTTTTTTATTGTGAACAGCCCGAAAGACGCCCCTCGCAGTAAATATTTCATTGCTTAACAATTAGGACGCATTCACACAGGGCTGGTGCAAGGATTTTTGCCACCTAGGCCCCTTGATTCCGCCCGTTTGTCTGCCCTTGACACGCCCCACCTTACTACTGGGGTGACACACTGTAACAAACCTCCTCCTCATGTAATCTCCTTACTACTGGGGTGACACACTGTAACAAACCTCCTCCTCATGTAATCTCCTTACTACTGGGGTGACACACTGTAACAAACCCCCTCCTCATGTAATCTCCTTACTACTGGGGTGACACACTGTAACAAATCCCCTCCTCATGTAATCTCCTTACTACTGGGGTGACACACTGTAACAAACCTCCTCCTCATGTAATCTCCTTACTACTGGGGTGACACACTGTAACAAACCTCCTCATGTAATCTCCTTACTACTGGGGTGACACACTGTAACAAACCTCCTCCTCATGTAATCACCTTACTACTGGGGTGACACACTGTAACAAACCTCCTCCTCATGTAATCTCCTTACTACTGGGGTGACACACTGTAACAAACCTCCTCCTCATGTATTCTCCTTACTACTGGGGTGACACACTGTAACACACCTCCTCCTCATGTAATCACCTTACTACTGGGGTGACACACTGTAACAAACCTCCTCCTCATGTAATCTCCTTACTACTGGGGTGACACACTGTAACAAACCTCCTCCTCATGTAATCACCTTACTACTGGGGTGACACACTGTAACAAACCTCCTCCTCATGTAATCTCCTTACTACTGGGGTGACACACTGTAACAGACCCCCTCCTCATGTAATCTCCTTACTACTGGGGTGACACACTGTAACAAACCCCCTCCTCATGTAATCTCCTTACTACTGGGGTGACACACTGTAACAAACCCCCTCCTCATGTAATCTCATTACTGCTGGGGCGACACACTGTAACAAACCTCCTCCTCATCTAATCTCCTTACTACTGGGGTGACACACTGTAACAAACCTCCTCCTCATGTAATCTCCTTACTACTGGGATGACACACTGTAACAAACCCCCTCCTCATGTAATCTCATTACTGCTGGGGCGACACACTGTAACAAACCTCCTCCTCATTAATCTCCTTACTACTGGGGTGACACACTGTAACAAACCTCCTCCTCATGTAATCTCCTTACTACTGGGGTGACACACTGTAACAAACCTCTTCCTCATGTAATCTCCTTACTACTGGGGTGACACACTGTAACAAACCTCCTCCTCATGTAATCTCCTTACTACTGGGGTGACACACTGTAACAAACCTTCTCATGTAATCTCCTTACTACTGAGGTAACACACTGTAACAAACCTCCTCCTCATGCTGCTGGCTGAGCGAGGGGTTCGGATGCTGGTTGTGTAACTTTCTTGCAGCAGTCAGAGTGGCGCCCCCATCTGAGGGTGGTCTATGTTGCCTATAGGCGGAGCCGGCCCTTTTTATCAGGGTAAAATCTTCGTGTAACGCCCACAAGGACTTTAATGCAAGTTCAGCACAAATTTTCAGCAAAAAAATGCAGCTAAAAATTTCCAGCGATGTGTGAACAGGACCGTACTGGCAAGATGTGCAGGACATTAGTATGCTCCTTTAGCTGCTTAATTTACCTCTGACACCCCCCAAAAAAAACATCCAGATAGGTTAGGTGGCTTCTTATGAGGGGATCGTAGACTGCGAGCCTCATGGGGGACAGGATGGATATAGATATCTGGACATCAGAAACATTACAAATAATAAGACCGCGTTCACACAAGTGGAATTCTTAGTGTTTCATTTGTTTTGACATTTTCAGACGCTACTGTATGTATAATGAGGAAAACACTTTTTATTCGGTGGAGTAGTGTCGTCCAGTAACCTGTAGGTGTCGCTGTTCTTATTGACATCAGTGCTGTGTACGTTTTCTTTATGGTTAAAAGTATCGACCAATGGTCTCCAAAACTGTGGACCTCCAGATGTTGCACAACTACATCTCCCAGCATGCACGGTTCAGACAATATTAATGTTGTCATTGAATGTTCTTTTTTACAATACATTGGATTTATCAGTCCATAAATGACGTTACCGCGTTTTATATACAGTATATACCAGTGTTTCCAAACCAATGTTCATACAGCTATTGCAAAACTACAACTCCCAGTATGGGCTTTTGAGCTTTCCTTGCTGTTATTAAGCCCCTGAGAGCCTCCTCCATGGTGCCCAGCTATTTTTCATTCTATCTATTTCAGGGGGTGGGACCAGAGCTGGTCTGTTTGGCAGTAGTACACACACAAGGACTTCCTCTCTTACTTGTCTGGCAACTCCCACCACCTACTTACTCCTCAGTGCTATACCATGACAGTGCTGGGGAAAGTGAATGGGCTGGAGATGATTTACAGCTGTTGCTAAAATATAATCCCCAGCATGTCTGGACAGCCAATGGCTGTCCCGACATGCTGGGAGTTGCAGTTCTGTAACAGCCGGAGGCACACTGATTTGGAAAAACTGGTATATACAGCAAGGGGCTGTCCAGGCATGATGGGAGTTGTATTTGTGCAATAGCTGGAAGCACACTGGCTGTCTGGGTTTACTTGCATATCCCAGGCGGCCATAAAATGGCCCTTCACAATGTATTCATCGCCTCTCGCTTAGGGGGCGAGTTAGATGGAGGCGACGCCCTCACAAGCGTAAGGCCTTAGGCGGCCGCTTAAGTTGCCTAATGGGAGAGCTGCCTCTGAATCTTACAGAATGTTCCTGAGACTGTCGTCTCCTATAGCATACGGCGGCTCCTATAACATACGGCGGCTCCTATAGCATACAGCAGCTCCTATAGCATACAGCGGCTCCTATAACATACAGTGGCTCCTATAACATACATCAGCTCCTATAGCGTACAGCAGCTCCTATAGCATACAGCGGCTCCTATAACATACAGCGGCTCCTATAGCATACAGTGGCTCCTATAGCATACAGCGGCTCCTATAGCATACAGCGGCTCCTATAGCATACAGCAGCTCCTATAACCTACAGCAGCTCCTATAGCATACAGCGGCTCCTATAGCATACAGCGGCTCCTATAGCATACATTGGCTCCTATAACATACAGCGGCTCCTATAGCATACAGCAGCTCCTATAGCATACAGTGGCTCATATAGCATACAGCGGCTCCTATAGCATACAGCGGCTCCTGTAACATACAGTGGCTCCTGTAACATACAGCGGCTCCCATAGCATACAGCAGCTCCTATAGCATACAGCAGCTCCTATAACATACAATGGCTCCTATAGCATACAGCAGCTCCTATAGCATACAGAAGCTCCTATAACATACAGCGGCTCCTATAGCATACAGTGGCTCCTATAGCATACAGCAGCTCCTATAGCATACAGCAGCTCCTATAACATACAGCGGCTCCTATAGCATACGGCGGCTCCTATAACATACAGCGGCTCCTATAGCATACTGCGGCTCCTATAGCATACAGCAGCTCCTATAGCATACAGCAGCTCATATAACATACAGTGGCTCCTATAGCATACAGCAGCTCCTATAACATACAGTGGCTCCTATAGAATACAGCAGCTCCTATAGCATACAGTGGCTCCTATAGCATACAGCGGCTCCTATAGCATACAGCAGCTCCTATAGCATACAGCAGCTCCTATAGCATACAGCAGCTTTCTTGTCTATATAACAGGATTTTCATGGATTTAAAATTACCTTTCAATTGACTTATCAGATTGATGCTCCAGAACTTCTCACCATGTGAAACTGCAGCTCATGGGTGTCACCTTACATCCTGACCCCGGGGCCACGTTAGTGACATCATTCTTCCTCCTCACATATCAGGTGCCCAGCAGGGAGGGTGAAGACCCCCAATGTGCCCTGCAGCCGTGTATGCTGAGAAACTTATCAGTGTCCGACTGAGCAAAAGGGAGGAGATGGTGGATAGCGGGAAATAGGATTATCCGGCCACAGATAGGAAAATCTGATCACTATCAATAGTCGGTGTTAATGGACGGGCCCAGCGTGCGCGGTGATCGGGGGCATCACTCCAGGCATCAGTCACTAATCCAGGTGCTGACAGGCAGCAGTCGGTAATCTCCAAGACATCTAGATTATAGGATCATGGACGTGTAGGTGTGCATCATCCGAGGACACAAGATGTATTCTCCGCAGACAGGAGATGGGGCCGGAGCAAGATGGCAGCAGAAAGAAGGATATAGGCCAACGTTTACCTATTCATTTACAGCAGTTATTGGCAAAAATGATGCCTTAAAAAGTTGCAACTCATGGCACATACCATATTGGTGCCAATACTTATGATTTGTTAATTTTGTAAAACAGAGAGTTCTGGAGGAGACAGAGGAGTCTGGAAGAGAAGGACAGAGGGGTCTGGAGGAGGAGGACAGAGAGGTCTGGAGGAGGAGGAGGACAGAGAGGTCTGGAGGAGACAGAGGAGTCTGGAGGAGGAGGACAGAGGGGTCTGGAGGAGGAGGACAGAAGGGTCTGGAGGAGAAGGACAGAGGAGTCTGGGGGAGGAGGACAGAGGAGTCTGGAGGAGGAGGACAGAGGAGTCTGGAAGAGAAGGACAGAGGAGTCTGGAGGAGGAGGACCGAGAGGTCTGGAGGAGGACAGAGAGGTCTGGAGGAGACAGAGGAGTCTGGAGGAGGAGGAGGACAGAGGGGTCTGGAGGAGGAGGACAGAAGGGTCTGGAGGTGGAGGACAGAGGAGTCTGGAGGAGAAGGACAGAGGAGTCTGGAGGAGGAGGACAGAGGGGTCTGGAGGAGGAGGACAGAGGAGTCTGGAGGAGGAGCACAGAGGAGTCTGAAGGAGGAGGACAGAGGGGTCTGGAGGAGGAGGACAGAGGAGTCTGGAGGAGGAGAACAGAGGAGTCTGAAGGAGGAGGACAGAGGGGTCTGGAGGAGGAAGACAGAGGGGTCTGGAGGAGAAGGACAGACGAGTCTGGAGGAGAAGGACAGAGGAGTCTGGAGGAGAAGGACAGAGGGGTCTGGAGGAGAAGGGCAGAGGGGTCTGGAGGAGAAGGACAGAGGAGTCTGGAGGAGAAGGACAGAGGAGTCTGGAGGAGAAGGACAGAGGAGTCTGGAGGAGAAGGACAGAGGAGTCTGGAGGAGGACAGAGGGGTCTGGAGGAGGAGGACAGAGGAGTCTGGAGGAGGAGGACAGAGGGGTCTGGAGGAGGAGAACAGAGGGGTCTGGAGGAGGAGGACGGAGGAGTCTGAAGGAGGAGGACAGAGGGGTCTGGAGGAGAAGGGCAGAGGGGTCTGGAGGAGAAGGACAGAGGAGTCTGGAGGAGAAGGACAGAGGAGTCTGGAGGAGAAGGACAGAGGGGTCTGGAGGAGGAGGACAGAGGGGTCTGGAGGAGGAGGACAGAGTCTGGAGGAGGAGGACAGAGGGGTCTGGAGGAGGAGGACAGAGGAGTCTGGAGGAGAAGGACAGAGGAGTCTGGAGGAGGAGGACAGAGGAGTCTGGAGGAGGAGGAGGACAGAGGAGTCTGGAGGAGGAGGAGGACAGAGGGGTCTGGAGGAGGAGGACAGAGGGGTCTGGAGGAGGTGGACAGAGGAGTCTGGAGGAGGAGGACAGAGGGGTCTGGAGGAGAAGGATAGAGGAGTCTGGAGGAGAAGGACAGAGGAGTCTGGAGGAGAAGGACAGAGGAGTCTGGAGGAGAAGGACAGAGGAGTCTGGAGGAGGAGGATAGAGGAGTTTTTAGGAGACAGAGGAGTCTAGAGGAAAGCTGGGTACCCGGTGAAATCCCGTGCTTACACAGGGAGAACATACAGACTCCATACAGATGTTGTCCTTGTTTGGATGGAGCCCAGGCCCCCGGCCCTGCAGGGCATCGATGTTAAACACTGACCATTTGTCTGATCCCCATAGGACACTTGTGATCTAATGTCTGTTCACACTGAGGCCGGTCCCTCCGCACATCACATAATCCTCCTATTGTTCCTGCTGCATTGGACGATCTCATCCTATTGTTTCCTAATACAACATGGCGGCTCCTGTCCTCATCAATGGCCATAAAGTCACAAAGACGAGGAGATTGTCACTTCTGTTACTTTTATGTCACAATTTGCGCTTCATTCACTTGTAAATGATAGAGATGAGGGGACAGAAGGTCCGGACCCTCCATGTTATTTGGTCTCACACTGTTCGGGGTCTTACAGCCCGGGGAATCTGATTGTTTTTACATGAATGGACGTAATGCGGAGTAATGGACGGAGCGGAGGGTGAACAATGTGTGTGAATAATGGACGGAGCGGAGGGTGAACAATGTGTGTGAATAATGGACGGAGCGGAGGGTGAAAAATGTGTGTGAATAATGGACGGAGCGGAGGGTGAACAATGTGTGTGAATAATGGACGGAGCAGAGGGTGAACAATGTGCGTGAATAATGGACGGAGCGGAGGGTGAACAATGTGTGTGAATAATGGACGGAGCGGAGGGTGAACAATGTGTGTGAATAATGGACGGAGCGGAGGGTGAACAATGTGTGTGAATAATGGACGGAGCGGAGGGTGAACAATGTGTGTGAATAATGGACGGAGCGGAGGGGGAACAATGTGTGTGAATAATGGACGGAGCGGAGGGGGAACAATGTGTGTGAATAATGGACGGAGCGGAGGGGGAACAATGTGTGTGAATAATGGACGGTGCGGAGGGTGAACAATGTGTGTGAATAATGGACGGAGCGGAAGGAGAACAATGTGTGTGAATAATGGACGGAGCGGAGGGTGAACAATGTGTGTGAATAATGGACGGAGCGGAGGGGGAACAATGTGTGTGAATAATGGACGGAGCGGAGGGTGAACAATGTGTGTGAATAATGGACGGAGCGGAGGGTGAACAATGTCTGTGAATTATGGACGGAGCGGAGGGGGAACAATGTGTGTGAATAATGGACGGAGCGGGAACAATGTGTGTGAATAATGGACGGAGCGGAGGGGGAACAATGTGTGTGAATAATGGACGGAGCGGAGGGGGAACAATGTGTGTGAATAATGGACGGAGCGGAGGGTGAACAATGTGTGTGAATAATGGACGGAGCGGAGGGGGAACAATGTGTGTGAATAATGGACGGAGCGGAGGGTGAACAATGTGTGTGAATAATGGACAGAGCGGAGGATGAACAATGTGTGTGAATAATGGACGGAGCGGAGGGGGAACAATGTGTGTGAATAATGGACGGAGCGGAGGGTGAACAATGTGTGTGAATAATGGACGGAGCGGAGGGTGAACAATGTGTGTGAATAATGGACGGAGCGGAGGGGGAACAATGTGTGTGAATAATGGACGGAGCGGGAACAATGTGTGTGAATAATGGACGGAGCAGAGAGTGAACAATGTGTGTGAATAATGGACGGAGCGGAGGGGGAACAATGTGTGTGAATAATGGACGGAGCGGGAACAATGTGTGTGAATAATGGACGGAGCGGAGGGGGAACAATGTGTGTGAATAATGGACGGAGCGGAGGGTGAACAATGTGTGTGAATAATGGACGGAGCGGAGGGGGAACAATGTGTGTGAATAATGGACGGAGCGGAGGGGGAACAATGTGTGTGAATAATGGACGGAGCGGAGGGGGAACAATGTGTGTGAATAATGGACGGAGCGGAGGGTGAACAATGTGTGTGAATAATGGACGGAGCGGAAGGGGAACAATGTGTGTGAATAATGGACGGTGCGGAGGGTGAACAATGTGTGTGAATAATGGACGGAGCGGAGGGTGAACAATGTCTGTGAATTATGGACGGAGCGGAGGGGGAACAATGTGTGTGAATAATGGACGGAGCGGAGGGGGAACAATGTGTGTGAATAATGGACGGAGCGGAGGGGGAACAATGTGTGTGAATAATGGACGGAGCGGAGGGGGAACAATGTGTGAATAATGGACGGAGCGGAGGGGGAACAATGTGTGTGAATAATGGACGGAGCGGAGGGGGAACAATGTGTGTGAATAATGGACGGAGCGGAGGGGGAACAATGTGTGTGAATAATGGACGGAGCGGAGGGGGAACAATGTGTGTGAATAATGGACGGAGCGGAGGGGGAACAATGTGTGTGAATAATGGACGGAGCGGAGGGGGAACAATGTGTGAATAATGGACGGAGCGGAGGGGGAACAATGTGTGTGAATAATGGACGGAGCGGAGGGTGAACAATGTGTGTGAATAATGGACGGAGCGGAGGGGGAACAATGTGTGTGAATAATGGACGGAGCGGAGGGGGAACAATGTGTGTGAATAATGGACGGAGCGGAGGGTGAACAATGTGTGTGAATAATGGACGGAGCGGAGGGGAAACAATGTGTGTGAATAATGGACGGAGCGGAGGGTGAACAATGTGTGTGAATAATGGACGGAGCGGAAGGGGAACAATGTGTGTGAATAATGGACGGAGCGGAGGGTGAACAATGTGTGTGAATAATGGACGGAGCGGAGGGTGAACAATGTGTGTGAATAATGGACGGAGCGGAGGGGGAACAATGTGTGTGAATAATGGACGGAGCGGAGGGTGAACAATGTGTGTGAATAATGGACGGAGCGGAGGGGGAACAATGTGAGTGAATAATGGACGGAGCGGAGGGGGAACAATGTGTGTGAATAATGGACGGAGCGGAGGGGGAACAATGTGTGTGAATAATGGACGGAGCGGAGGGGGAACAATGTGTGTGAATAATGGACGGAGCGGAGGGGGAACAATGTGTGTGAATAATGGACGGAGCGGAGGGTGAACAATATGTGTGAATACTGCCCTAGATTACTGTAACAATAAAGGAAGATAATGTGAGATCAGGGAAACAAAAGCAATGACCGCGCACTTCCTGCGGCCGCTGTAGACATCAGATGTTACCACCATCCAGTGTTTCCCAACCAGGGGGCCTCCAGCTGTTGCAAAACTACAACTCCCAGCATGCCCAGACAGCCAGTGTGCTTCCAGCTATTGCAAAACTACAACTCCCATCATACCTGGACATCCAGTGTGCCTCCAGCTGTTGCAAAACTACATCTCCCATCATGCCTGAACAGCCAGGGGGCCTCCAGCTGTTGCAAAACTACAACTCCCAGCATGCCTCAACAGCCTTTGACATAGCCTAATGCAATATTTTCCAACAAGTGTGCCTCCAGCTGTTGTAAAACTACAAATCCCAGCATGCCCAGACAGCCATTGTGCTTCCAGCTATTGCAAGACTACAACTCTCATCATACCTGGACAGCCAGTGTGCCTCCAGCTGTTGCAAGACTACAACTTCCAGCATACCCAGACAGCCAGTGTGCTTCCAGCTATTGCAAAACTACAACTCTCATTTTGCCTAGACAGCCAGTGTGCCTCCAGCTGTTACTAAATTACAACTCTAAGCATGCCTCAACAGCCTTTGACATGGCCTAATGCAGTGTTTTCCAGCCAATATGCCTCCAGCTGTTGCAAAACTACAACTCCCAGCATGCCTCAACAGTCTTTGACATGGCCTAATGCAATATTTTCCAAGCACTGTGCCTCCAGCTGTTGCAAAACTACAACTACTAGCATGCCCGGACAGCCGTTGGCTGTCTGGGCATGCTGGGAGTTGTAGTTTTGCAATAGCTAGTAGGACACTGTTTGGGAAACACTGCTCTAATTCTTATCACTCAATCTACCCAATGACATACCAGTAAAATGTAGTGGAAAATGTGTATAATTTTGACTACATCTCTAATAAGTACGTTACGCTAAATGTGAACAGCACCCAAACAATGATCAGTGCAATTTCTTAATTCTAAGCAAAAATTATGAAGGATCTGTGGGGGCCCAGTGCAGGAGTTGCACCCCTGTACCCTTGCTGTCCTGTCAGGCGGACTCTATTTCGGTGTCCCCTGAGTCCCTCTTTAATCTATGTCATACAAATGGTTAATTATACATTGTGCTGTCTATTATAATGTCATTATACTGTTATGTGCCTTTAAATACTGTTACTAAGTGCTGTAACCAAGAAAGGTACCAGTGATCACGTGACTAATAGGGTGACCCATTGGACCCCTCCAGAATCTCCCCCATATAAACCCTGTGGGGGGAGCTAGTTCAGCCTCTTCTCTTGTGTAGTCGCTGCTGAGGAACAGTGAGGTCGAATCCTGAGAGAGTGTCTGGTGTCCTGAGGAGACCTAAAGCCGACCACGCAGCCACGGATCTACTAATCCAGTGCTCCAAAGGTGAACGTCAAACCTGGTAAGCTACATACGGGGTGATGTCAGTCTAGTCAAGTCCATCAAGAGCAGTCTGTATACAGTCAGCGTGGGCCAAATTGTCCAAATCCACTATAAGTCCCAGCGAGCCCTAGAGTCTCTGAAGTCACTGGTCACCTTCTTGGAAGTAACGAAGCCGTCAAGACTATTACACCTGTCTACCTCAGTAAAGCTGCCCAGCCCAGGATCCAGTGGTATACCTTCGGGTGGTGAAGAGGTTAAACCACGCCCTGGCGTCACGAACACAAGGGATTAATGCCGTCTACCCCTAGGGTAATAATATCTGCCCTCAACACACCCTCACCACAACCACAACTTTTGGCATCCTACAAACAGGATACGGGTGTGCTCCTTATGCAAAAAGTAAAACGCACGAGTGTTCAACAAAAATTGTGTCAGAAATTATACGGCAGCGGCGGCCATGGCTCAGATGTTTCAAGAGTTGGTGGACTGGCTGTAGAGGATCTTCATTGGGGCCAAAGACGCCTGCCTAAAAGTCCCGCTGCCCGATGGCAATAGAGAGTGGCCAGCGACTCCGGCGAGGGGAACACCTGCGTCATCCAGAGTCGCCGGTGAGACTGTCCCCACACCACTGGACTTGGGGATCCTGGGCGGAGATCCATACGGAGGAATCGGAATGACTACCCCGGCTGAGGCCGCTTTCTCTACCCCTCCATCTACCCCCAGCTCAGAGCCCGCCCCCCAGGTCCAGAAGCCTACAGCACGCCCCCTGTCCCCATCATTGCCTCGGTGGCTATTTGGCGATGAGCCAAAACTCATCCAGTATATGAAAGAGTACCTGTTGCCCCTGCCAGGGAAGCCCAATCCCCCAGTTCCGACAGCCCAGTCCAAGAGGGCTAAATCTTAGCTATGAGGAGCGATTAAAGGAGTTACAATTGTTTAGTCTTGAGAAGAGACGTTTAAGGGGGGATATGATAAACGTATATAAGTATATTAATGGCCCATACAAAAAATATGGAGAAAAACTGTTCCAGGTTAAACCCCCCCAAAGGACGAGGGGGCACTCCCTCCGTCTGGAGAAGAAAAGGTTTAGTCTCAAGGGGCGACACGCCTTCTTTACCATGAGGACTGTGAACTTATGGAACAGTCTACCTCAGGAACTGGTCACAGCAGGAAAAATTAACAGCTTTAAAACAGGGTTAGATACATTCCTGGAACAAAATAACATTAATGCTTATGAAGAAATATAAAATCCCATCCCTTTCCCAATATCACGCCACACCCCTACCCCTTAATTCCCTGGTTGAACTTGATGGACATATGTCTTTTTTCGACCGTACTAACTATGTAAATAAGGGGCCCAAATGGCTGCATTAGTGGAGGAGATGAGGGCACCGAAGTACCAACTTAAGTCATCTACAGATGTGCCCAGGCCTATTCCTGTCTCTGAGGAGGTTTGGCCTACTCACCGGGCACCAACCAAAGTGCCTCGGCCTACTCCTGCTGAGGAAGAGGTTTGGTCAGCCCAACAGGCACCGACACCTTGTCCCCCAGTGGTGCAAGCTGCTTCTGTTCAAATGTTAGTCACTGTGAGTCCTACCATAATCGAGTCCACGTTGTCCGGAGTGAATTGGAACACTCATGTCAGTCCTTTAGAGGGGGCCCAGTCCAGTGGTCCCCGTTACATGTCCCAGCCTAGGAAGAAGTCCGACAGGCGAGGCTGGGATGGGAAATTTCCAGGCTGACATTCATCTGTGATGATTTTGCTTTTCTTTACTACGTAGTCATGAGACTGTTATGTGGAAGCACCACTGTTGTTTTTCAGGTTGATGCAACGTTTAAGAAAAGTGCCTGGTGGACTAACCAAGAACTCTTTGTAACCATTTTGTGTAAGTTCATGTGCCCGGCTTACAGCCGAGATTCTTTACTACAGACTCCTCTGTACCAGAACTGTGGAGCGGTGCTCCAAAACTATTTATAAAGTTATATATTGTTTATTCTTTTGCACAAGTGAATGCAATTACCAGCAAGGTATAGAGTAAAGTATCTGTGTATAAAAGTTTCTTGTTAACCACATACTTGTATCTAGTCTAATTTCATGTACAGATAGTCAGTAATGTACATTGCATATTTTGTGTATCTAAATAGTCACATGTCTAGTCAGGACTGTAGCTAACCAGTTTATATATCCAGTCCATAATTGTCATTTAATGTCTAATGTCTGTTGTTCCCTGTCCATCATGTACAGGGTACTCTTGTGGCCAGAGAGTTCTCCTGGAGGTGTAAGTAACACATACAGTAACAGAGCTACTGTGTATATAGGTAACATTCTTATGTGTTGTCAAAATGAAAAAAAAAATGTAACTGCTAGTCAAATGTTGTGGGGAGAAGTAGCTAAAGCCGAGGGGCCCCATGAGCACAGGCATTCAATTAGAGAGCCTCAGGCAGCCTGATCCGAACCAGGTATTATGTTTTCATCTAACTATCCCAGTTGTCAAACCCTAAAAACAAATGGAGCATGCAAGGATGTTAATTGCAATGCCACATGGACTCCCCAGTTCTTCAACCCTGTGAAGGACATTGGTGCAATGCCCCAGGAACTGTCTCTATTGTTATTACATGGCCTCAGTGGCCACCTTATTTTAATCCGCCCTCTAGGACTGGGTACCGAGGACGGCTGTTGTTAAGAGGGGGAGTTTGTGGTTGCCCAGTACAGGAGTTGCAAGTTGGAACCCCTGTACCCTTGCTGTCCTGTCAGGCAAACTCTATTTCGGTGTGCCCGAGTCCCTCTTTAATGTATGTCATACAAATGGTTAATTATACAATGTATTATCTATTATAATGTCATTATACTGTTATGTGCCTTTAAATACTGTTACTACAGTGATCACGTGACTTATAGGGTGACCTATGGGACCCCTCCAGAGTCTCCCCCATATAAACCCTGGGGGGGAGCTAGTTCAGTCTGTTGTGTAGTTACTGCTGAGGAACAGTGCAGTCAAGTCCTGAGAGAGTGTCTGGTGTCCTGAGGAGACCCAAACCAACCACGCAGCCACGGATCTACTAATCCAGTACCCCACAGGAGAACGTCAAAACCTGGTAATCTACATACGGGGTGAAGTCAGTCTAGTCAAGTCAATCAAGATCAGTCTGTATACAGTCAGCGTGGGCCTGCAGCATATTGTCCAAATCCACTATAAGTCCCAGCGAGCCCTAGAGTCTCTGAAGTCACTGGTCACCTCCTTGGAACTAACTGAGCCGTCAAGACTATCACACCTGTCTACCTCAGTTAAGCTGCCCTTCTTCCGTCACTTGGCGTCGGAGTCATTATTTACCCCGTGCCCAGCCCAGGATCCAGCGGTATACCTTCGGGTGGTGAAGAGGTTAAACCACACTCTGGCATCACGAACACAAGGGGTTAATGCCATCTGCCCCTAGGGTAATAACACCTGCCCTCATCCCACCCTCTACCACAGATCTTATGGAGATTGTCCAAGATCTGGTCCCTACAAAATGTCATTGTCTCCCCCTAAAATTTACATTGTAATATATGGATCCCAGTCGCATGTTGCGCCAATGTTTGTTCCTTTAAAACAACATGAAGATATTTTTGGTTTTATTACGAACAAAATGACTTTAATAGTTTCCTGAAATAAAACAAGATGGCAGAATCCAAGAGCGGGAGGGAATGTGGAGTGCGGTCAGTGACACCCTGCCGCACCCTCTCTTATTTAGCTCAATCAGTAAGTGCCGAGTGCCAGGACGGCGGGGGGTGAAGAACAAAGCTGGCGCCGCAACAGCTGGAGGCACCCTGGTTGGACAACACTGGACTAGAGGTTCTGTGGACTGCTGTAAAGCATATCTCTAAATGCTGTTAACATCTCATTCTGGGTGATTCTATCGGTTTATTAGACTTGTGGACCTAATATGGACCCAGGAATGTGGTTGTGTTCTGCTTGTGGCGGTGTATCTGAGCTCGGCTGCGCCATAACACAGCAGAGCTGAAGAGCCGACATCATGGAGGAAATGAAATCGAAGATGAACATTTCCCATAGGGTATTATTGGCCTAAATATCATTTTCTAGACTTCAACTGCAATTTAGTGTTATGAAATAAAGTAAGTAAGATGGTGTTCACATGTCGCTTCTCCAGTATGTTCAGGGTCTGTGCTGGCGACCTGTCAACAAGTAATGCCGATGTATACCGTGGTGCACCCGCGGCAGGCCTGTCACCTTTAATGGCCTGAACGCTGTTTACTAGTGACTATTGGAAAAATAGAAGTATATGTTTGGGAAATGGACTGAACGTAGACAATGTTTAGGCCATTTAAGTCAATGGGCGCACCTTGGGGACACCACAGTATACGTCAGGAAACCTTGACAGGAATGCACTGGAGAAGTGAGATGTGAACAGAGCCTAATATACAGAATATATGTATATAAACTCAATGGGGGGAATTTATCATTGTATATAGAGCTGTTTTGTGTCAATTTTTTTGCGGAAAAATTTGCGCAAGTGTTTTTTTGCATCTTTTTTTTGCGCAGTGTAGCCGGATGTACCCCCGGCTTGTATAGTTAATAAATTCGGATCGCAGGAGAGTGATCTGCCCCTCTGCCCTTTGACTACTACTCCTATCATGGGACAGAGTCTGTCCCATGATGGGAGTAGTTGTAGTACCGCGGCGCTTCTGAGGGATGGCACTTGCACATCCCACAGCTGCGGGACTTTTAGGACTACTACTCCCATCATGGACAGACTCTGCCCATGATATGAGTTATAGTCCAGGGGCTGAGGTGCAGATGGCACTGGGTCATTCTGCAGAGACCCGCTGCGATCCGCATTTATTAAGATAACAACCCGGCAGTACATGCGTCTACATCGCGCTGCCACCTGCTTCTAAATACACTGTCATAATTCATAATCCCCGTCGCCGGGAAACAGGAGCTCTGATTGGTCAATAGCTATCCACCAATCAGAGCTCCTGTGTTCCAGCAGGGATTATGAATTATGACAGTGTATATAGAAGCCGGTGGCTGCGCGATGTAGACGCATGTAACGCTGGTTTGTATTGTCAATAAATGTGGATCGCAACAGATCTCCAGAGAATGATCCGCTGCGATCCACATTTAAGTTAAAAAGCCGGCGGTACATGTGTCTACACTGCGAGGCCGCCGGCTTCTATATGCACTGTAATAATTCATAATCGCCGCCGGGAGAGGGGAGCTCTGATTGGTCAATAGCTATCCACCAATCAGAGCTCCCGTGTTCCGGTGGCGGGGATTATGAATTATGTCAGTGTATATAGGAGCGCAGTGTAGCTGCATGTACCGCCGGCCTTTTAATTTAAATGTGGATCGCAGCAGATCATTCTCTGGAGATATGTTGCGATCCGCATTTATTAACCATACAAGCCGGCCTTACATGCGTCTACATCGCGCTGCCGCCAGCTTGTATATACACTGTAATAATTCATAATCCCCGCCGGAACACGGGAGCTCTGATTGGTGGATAGCTATTGACCAATCAGAGCTCCCCTCTCCCGGCGGCAGGGATTATGAATTATGACAGTGTATATAGAAGCCGGTGGCAGCGCACTGTAGATGCATGTGCCACTGGCTTGTTTAATAAATGCGGATGGCAGCGGGTCTCTGCAGAATGACCCGGTGCGATCTGCACCTCAGCCCCTGGATTATAACTCCCATCATGGGCAGAGTTTGTCCATGAAGGGAGTAGTAGTCTTAAAAGTCCCGCAGCCGGGGGATGTGCAAGTGCCATCCCTCAGCAGCGCTGCAGTACTACAACTACTCCCATCATGGGACAGGCTCTGTTCCATGATAGGACTAGTAATCCAAGGGCAG